>NC_135312.1:46876363-47182791 GCF_048772815.1 Callospermophilus lateralis | reverse complement strand
GAAAGGAGAGAGCTGATCAGTCCTTTTATGAATCCTATTTTTAGGTGACATCCCACCAATCAACTATAGGGACAAATTAAGCCTACACAGAAGATAGTCTTTGGAACCCTCCTTTGAGACCCCTGTTGTTCTGTGGAAGCCTTTCTCTGCTTTAAATAAATCTTGTTACTTAACCTTCCACTCATCAGTGAATCTCATTCTTTGAATTTGGGAAATAAAGAACCCACCTGACACCCATGCTCCACATTACAATAGGAAGTAAAACTACCTCTTTTACAAATTTTCCTGGGTCTCAGATTCCTTTGGCTTAGGTGGTTATTTTTATTGATCACTGGTGGCAGGACAATAATTCAAAGTTACATGTAAGAATTAGGAGCAAGAAGAAGGAAAAGGAATAATTGTCATTCTAAAAGGGCTTAATACTCTTGTGAAATTCCTAATCTTGATGTATTAAAAACAGGAATTATTCAGGAGACTGATACAGGAGGATTGCAAGTCAAGGCCAGCCTCAACAACTTAATAAGATCCTTAGCAACTTAGCAAGACCCTGTTTCAAAATAAAAAAAATTAAAAAGGGCTGGGGATGTACCTCAGTGGTAAAGTGCCCCTGGCATGGATCCCCAGTACCCCTGACAAAAGTAACAAAAACAAATTTTCTCATTTATTCAGGGTATCTATACCCATGATGAAATACTAGTATGTTCCAAATTTGTCTCTTCATTTGATATTTATCATTTTGTTGCACAAAAAATATTGAATGCCGGATTATACAACAAACATTTTACACACCATAAAGACTAACAAATGAGAGAAAAGCAATTATGACACTGATATTTAACAGATATATTTGAACCATAAGCCAGTACCGAGGTGAGCACTTGAACCCTGATATCTAATACTGTGATTGATGAAAACTACACCAGTTCTGCAAAAGTTTAATCTTCTGTAGTTTATAAAGAGTATCTAATTTAGAACATCAGGATATAAAATTAAATAATAACATAGAGACATAAGACACCATCTTAAATAACTTGAAATATAAACAGGAACACATAAAATAAATAAAGTAATGGGTACTCAACATACAGAACATAAGGAAGTCTAAAGACCAGTCTCCTTTCTGGGAATATAGACAAGTAAGTGGGCAGCTTCAGACAGAGCACATGTATAGGTGCAAAAGAATGGCACACTGCCCTGGCATCCCATAGGCTCTCCCTTGTCATCATATTAGATTATTTAGTCTGGGGAGAATTTGTGGTAGTCCTTTATCAATAATGCTAATAAATTATTTTTTTCTCCATACTGGCTCTTTTATTTCCCATACATTTTAGGTGATGATGAAGAGTATGTGTTCTGAGTTCAAATAATATTTTTTAAAACATTTATTCTTTTTAGTTATAGTTGGACACATATACCTTTATTCCATTTATTTATTTTTATGTGGTGCTGAGGATCGAATCCCAGATCATTGCACATGCTAGGCAGGCCCTCTACCACTGAGCCACAAATAATATTAATAAGTTATTCAGGTACATGATATTGTCAGTGAAATATTTCAACAGCTATCCCACTGTTTCTGACCCAGACACTTTATTCTCTTCAAAGTTCTGCAGTGGTTCTTGGGAGGTTAGGAGCAGATCTAGAAAATACTAGATGGAGAGGATAGAACCTCAGAGGAGGAAAGGGTAAGTGACACTAGCTAATTTTCAGAGACAGGTTGATGTGATTACCAAGATGGGTGAAAAGACAAAATAATTATCAGAAAGTTTTGAGGAAGACATACCTTTGGTATTGAATAATTTACTATAAAGTCCCTAGGACTGATATAGATGGACTACATATATTTAACATAAGTAGATTTGTTCTATTTTTGGATAAGTCTAAATTTAATCACCAAAATAAAGAATCATGATTTCAGAGTTGAGGCAAGTCAGAAATCCAATGCCTTTTAAATAAAGAGAAAGTCATTTTTCCTTGAGGTTCTTGCTAAAACTCCAAAATGTTTTGTTGTAAATTTTACTGTTTGCCTTCCCCAAATGCACCTGTGGCCATTTATCAGGGTGGCTGCACATTAAAAAAAAAAAAAAAAAGGAAAACAGCTAGATACTCAGAAAGCATTATTCAATGACTCTGAGTTGACATTAATTCTGAAATGTGACAGTGTCCTTTCCAGATTAAGGATTCATGAATACCAGATGATTAATAGAGTCCAGTCAGCTTTTGTCTCAGAAAGGTTCAAGAGTTGAAACCACTCTGTGATTATGTTCTCCTTTCTGGACTTCACAGCTGTAATAGACATTCTAGACAATTGGCAATGCCTAAATTGATTCTCTGGCCTTGTGGTTTGATGGTTATTATGGCAGGAAAGGGCAACTGGAAGCTCCTACTGGAGCCTTCAATTTCATGAAATTCTTGGAAAGTTTGCCAAAAACAGGGCTTGTCAGATGCAGAGTTGGTGATTTCTTCTATATTCCCACCCAATATGCCCATTTGAGTGTGCAAAGGCTGGTGGACATATGAGTACTATGGTAATTTAATTAGGTTTTGACTTGCAGCTTTTCTTCCAGATGTGAGTTCTTTGTTGCTGAACATAAAAGCATCCTTTGGCATCTGGGAGGCAGCTATTGAGCAAGGATTTTTTTTTCCTATATTGTATAAATTCCACAAAAGTCAAGCAGATAATTTCATGGTCCTACATCAGTTCATTTTATAATCTTGTGTGCAGAAACTTTGATGCCCTCTTCATTCCACAAGACATCATGATGGCCCACTGTGTTGATTACATTATTCTCCTTAGACCTGCAGAGCAGGAATTAACAGCTGTCCTTGATACCTTTCTTTTCTTTTTTCACAGTTTCTTTAAAAATATTCTTTTTAGATATACATGAAAACAGAGTGTATTTTGACATAGTATGCCTTATTCTAATTGGAATCCCATTCTTGTGGTTGTACATCATGTGGAGTTTCACTGGTCATGTATTCATATATGAACATAGGAAAGTTATATCCTATTCATTCTACTGTCTTTCCTATTCCAATTCCCCCTCCCTTCCCTTCATTCCCCTCTTTCTACTCCAGCAAACTTCTATTCTCCCACTTCCTTATTATGTGTTAGCATCCACATATCAAGAAAAACACATCAGCCTTTGGTTTTGGAGGGATTGGCATATTTCAAATAGCATAATAGTCTCCACTTCTACCCATTTACTGGAAAATCCCATAATTTCATTCTTCTTTATGGTTGAGTAATATTTTATTGTGTACATATACCACACTTTCTTTATACATTCGTCTGTTGTAGGGCACCTAGGTTGGTTCCATAGCTCAGCTATTGTGAATTGAGCTGCTGTAAACATTGATGTTGCTGCATCACTGTAATATGCTGATTTTAAGTCCTTTGGGAATATACTGAGGAGTGGAATAACTGGATCAAATGGTGGTTCCATCCCAAGTTTCCTGAGGAGTACCCATACTGCTTTCCAGAGGGGTTGTACCAATTTGCAATCCCACCAGCAATGTATGATTGTACTTTTCCCCCTATATCTTTACCAACATTTATTGTTACTTGCATTCTTGACAATTGCCATTTTGATTGGAGTGAGATAGAATCTCAGTGTAGTTTTAATATGCATTTCTCAGCACCACATAAATGTAAAATAAAGATATTGTGTCCACTTAAAACTAAAAATAAAATAAATATTTTTTTAAAAAGATGTAGAATTTTTTTAAATATGCATTTCTCTAATTGCTAGATATGTTGAACATTTTTTCATATATTTGTTGAACATTTGTATGTCTTCTTCTGTGAAGTGCCTGTTCAGTTCCTTTACCCATTTATTAATTGGCTAATTTTTTTTAAAGAGAGAGAGAGAGAGAAAAAAAGAGAGAGAGAGAGAATTTTTTTAATATTTATTTTTTAGTTTTCAGCGGACACAACATCTTTATTTGTATAGCCGCTACCGCTTGAGTCACATCCCCAGCCCCAATTTGGGTTTTTTGCTATTGTTTGTTGAGTTCTTTTATATCCTAGAGATTAATACTTTATCTGAGGATCAGGTGGCAAACATTTTTTTTTTCATTCTGTAAGCTCTCTCTTCATATTCTTGATTGTTTTCTTTTCTGTGAAGAAGCTTTTTCTGATTTTATCCCATTTATTGATTCTTGATTTTACTTCTTGTGTTTTAGGAGTCTTGTTGAGAAAGTAGTTCCTAAGCTGACACGATGGAAAGTTAGGCTTACATTTTTTTCTCATAGGCGCATGTCTCTGATCTAATGTGGGGTCCTTGAACTACTTTAAGTATTTTTGCAGGGATTTTGTTGTTGTTGTTGTTGTTGTTGTTGTTGTTACATATGGATTTCTGGTTTTCCCAGCACCATATATTGAAGAGGCTATCTTTTTCTCCAAGTTATGTTTATGGCACCTTTGTCTACCATATTAGATAACTGTATTTACATGGGTTTAACTGTTTCTTCTATTCTGTTCTATTGGTCTCCACATCTGTTTTGATGCCAATACCATGCAATCCTTGATACCTTTCTAAGGTGCATATTTGCTAGAAGACAGAAAATAGGTTCCACAAAAATTCAAGAGCTGATAACTTAATGAAATTTCTATATTTTATTATTGTAGTATATATCAAGACATCAATTCAAAGCAAACTGCATCTGACTTTTACTACCACTTAGAAAAAATATAATGCCTACTCGGTTTCTGTAGAATTTGAGGCAACATATACATAATTTTCCATTATGTATATGTCACTCATCTATGGAGTAAATTTAAGGGCTACCAGTTTTAGATGGAACCTATAGGGGAAAAAATGTTTTTAAACAGATGCCAGGTAATCTGACACTTTTTATAAAACTGAAATGATTTGGTGGGGATTGATATGTTAGTAGACACAAGAGTTATTATTATGGACCTTCCAAGATTTTGAAACAAAGCTCAGCTCTTTTCTCAAATGATTTATTTTTTAAAAAAAATAACAACAGGCAGCAGAATACAACAGACACTAGTATGGCAATATGTAAATCAGTGGATGTGTAACAGATGTGATTCTGCAATCTGTATACGGGGTAAAAATGGGAGTTCATAACCCACTTGGATCAAAGTGTGAAATATGATATGTCAAGAACCATGTAATGTTTTGAACAACCAACAATAAAAATTAAAAAAATAAAATAAAATAAAATAAATCAACATCTGATTTGCTACTAGGCTTTGCCAGAGAATAACCCCTTTACCCTGTGAGAGAAGTTGCTATATAAACTAAATGCCTATCATGAAATATAAAGTTATCTGACTTACAAATCTATAAATTTTGATGTTCACAGAAGCATTCTATGACCGAAAGGAAGATGTATCCACAATATCAGAACAGAACAGATCCTGGAGTTGCAAGAATGGTGAATGAATGTGAAGCTAAGATTCTCATTTCTTAGCTCTCATTTCTCCTACATTAGCATAATCTCTGAATTTGCACTAATGACTCATGGAAAATGAATAAGATGAAGTTATAGTCTATAGAATTATTTCACATTTCAGGAGCCCTACTTACTGGAATGCAGCCAAAACAGTGCTACAAGGAAAATTTATAACACTAAATGTTTTATGTTAGATAAAATAATCAATTTAAACATTTTTTGCTCCTACCCAAAGAAATAAATACACACCATCAAAACGAAACCAAATCAAGCAAAGCAAGAGGATAATAAATATAAGAGCAATAATGGGTAAAAATTTTAAATTAAAAATAAGAAACAATAGAAGAAAAAATAAAACAATAAGGTTGTTTCTTTTTAAAAAATCAGTAAAATTAATAAAACTCTAAAAGATTGACAAAAATGAAAAAAGAAAAGACATAAACATCAATATCAAGAATGGGAGCAGGGTGTAGCAGCACATATCTGTAATCCCAGTGATTTAGGAGTTGAAATAGGGGGATTGCAAGTTTGAGGCCAGCCTCAACAACTTAGCAAGACCTTGTCTCAACATTAAAAATCAAAATGGCTGGGAATGGAACTCGGGGATAAAACACCCCTGGGTTCAATCTACAGAGTCAAATAAATAAATAACAGAAAAATATCAAGAAAAAAAATGAGATATCACTTCAAATTCTGTGTCATCAAAAAGACTACAAAAGAATAGTGTATTTACATAAGTTTCACAACTTAGAATCATTTCTTGGAAAGCACAAATAAACATAACCTCATCAATATTACGTAGATAATCTGAATAATTCTATAACCATAATGTAAATTGAAAGTACCATTAAAAACTCCTGGGCTGGAGTTGTGGCTTAGTGGTAGAGTGCTTGCCTAGCACACGTGAGGCACTGAGTTTGATCTTCAGCACCACATTAAAAAAAAAAAATGAAATAAAGATATTGTGGGCCACCTACAACTCAAAAATAAGAAAAAAAAACTACCCCTAAAAAACATATTTGAAGGTCCACATAGTGTCACTCATGAATTTTATCAAACTTTTAAAGAAAAATTAACCCCAAATTTATATAACATTTTCCTGAAGGAGAAAAAAAGCAAATGAAACATCTCCCAACACCATTTTATGTGGCTACAATTATTTTGATAATTACACCAAACTCAGTGAAAAGTAATAAATAATAATTTAGAAGAAAAACTTATAGGGGCTGGGGATATAGCTCAGGTGGTCAAGTGCTTGCCTCGTATATACTAGGCGCTGGGTGCGATACCCAGCACCATAAAAAAAAAAAAAAAAGAGAGAGAGAGAGAGAGAGAGAGAGAAGGAGGAGGAGAAAGACAGAAAAAAAAATTTAAAGGCCACTATCTTTCATAAAATTAAATGTGAATATCAAAAAGTATTAGCAAATAAAATCCCAGAATGTACAAAAGAACTATACACATTTAACAAATGTTATTTACGCTATATATTCAAGGCTTATTCAACACTTAAAAGTGTATTTCACCTCAAGAATAGCTTAGAAAAGAATATCTCCTTGCTTATGTCACACACACAAAGAAAGAAAAATTGACAAAATCAAAACCTATTCATGATAAAAGAAAACCCATTCAACAAGTTAGAAACAAAATGGACATATACATAATAAAAGATGGCATAATTTAGTAAAGGACATCTACAAACTACAACTAACTCATAAACTCTTAAAAATTCTGAATGTTTTCTCCTAAAATAGACAATAGGACAAATGCATGTGGTCTTAAGACCTAAACTTAAGATTTCTACTTAAGACTGTGTTAGGTCATACTACTAAATGTGTTCACCATTATAATAAAGCAAACAAAGAAGTAAAATACATAAATATTGGAAAGGGAAAAAAATAAAATGACTTCTATTTGTAAAATTAGCAATTTTAGCAAGGTCACAGAATATAGAATCAATACAAATATATTTCTATTAACAATAAACATGTGGAAACTACAAATAAAATGCCATATATTATAACAGAAATAAAATGCCTAGGTATCAGTTTAATAGAATGTGTACATGTATACTGAGAATGCCAACTATAAAATGTTAATTACACAAATCAGTGATTATTTAAGTACATTGAATTGCATACACATTTAATACAATTAGTACCAATTTCCCAACAAGTTTTACAATAGACACTGAAAAACTTAAATTTATACATAAAGGCATAAGACCTATAGAAGCTACAGTTTTTATTTAAAAAAGAATAAAGTGGAGGAATAATTTTATGCAGCATTAATTCAAAACTCTATAGCTATGGTAATCAAGAAAGAATGGTATTAATAGAAGGGTAGACAGATAAATCAGTGGAATTCAGTAAGGAATACAACTAGACCAGATGTGTTCAAATGATTTTTGACAAAGGTGCAGAAGAAATTCAAAAGAGTAAAGACAATGTTTTCCAAAAAAATGTACTGCAGCAAAAGGATCTAATAGAAAAAAGAAAAGAAAGATTGACAGAAGTTTCACACCTCTACAAAGGTTAACTCAAAATTCTAGACTTAACCATATAATTATGAAACTCTCAGAAAAATGTTTTCAGAAAATGTTTAGATTTACAGCCAGGCACAATTCCTACCTTTTACAACAGGAGAACTAAACACTAAAAAGCTAAATCGAAACCCATCATTTTTAAAATTGCTTTGCAGAAGATATAGATGTGAAGATGAATAGACAAAATGGAAAAAAAATTGTAAATCACATATCCCATGAAGAACTCACATCTACCATATATAAAAAATTCCCAAAATCAACAGATAAAAAATAATTTAAAAATCAACAAGAAGCTCAGACACTCCACAAAAGAGGGTATAAAAATGACAAAGACATGATAAGTATTGAACACCACTGGCCATTAGGGAAATGCACATTAAAACTACAGTGAGCTACTTCTATATATCAACCAGAATAGCTAAGTTTAAAGAAAAAAAATGTTGAGAATACCAAATGCAGACAAGAATGAAACTGAATCACTCCTTTCTTGCCACTTAGGGAGTGTACACTAATATTCTGGAAAACACTTTTGGCCATTTCTAATAAAATTAAACACTGACACTTGCGTCTGTCTCAACAATTATACTGTTGACTGTTTTACAGTATAAACAATAAAAAAAAATATGTCTGTACCCATGTAAAATTCACCCAAGTATTCACCCAAAAGTTCACAGAAACTTTTTTTTGTAGTAGTCAAAAAGTGAAAAATCACATCTTCAATAGATGAGTATTTAAACACACCGTGTGATTCATTTGATCTTGGGACTCTTCTGGGCAATGAAAAGAACAGTTGACAGGTTCCAGCAACCACTAGGAGGAAACAAAGGGAAACAGGCTGTCAGTGAAAAATCCCAGTTCCCAAATGTTACATACTGCATAATTCCATTTATAATATACTCCTGAAATGACAAAATTATAGAAATGGAAAACACTGTGGCTGGGAGTTGGGGCGAGGAAGGGAGGGGTGGCTGGTGTTGCTAAAAAGGGAAAGAGAGGGGCGCTGGAGGTGCTGGTACTGTGCCCCCACTGCACTGATGCCAATATCCTGGGTGACAGTGCACTCTTCATTCCTCTATAGTTTCTACATTGCTATCTCTTGTACTACCAGTTTCTTAGGATTCTTCTATGCTGGGGAGGAGATCTGAATAAACAGTTCACAGGATCTATCTGTATTATTTATTATAATTGTTTATAAATGATTTCAAAATAAAAAGTTCATTTAAAGGTATGTTGGTAGGTAGACAACTAATTCCTTGAAACACTTCTGTACTTGAGCTTAGGAAGAATACACTCCTGGTTTCACTGTTTCACCAGTGTCATAATTTGGTTATTATTCTATATCACTAGTTGTTCCAACTACATCTTTAATTATTTCCTCTCCCTCAACTTCTATATTGTTGAAGACTGCAAGATTCAACTGTGATACTGTTACAGAGCTGGGGCCTCTTACGAAACTGAGACAGAGCAAAGACCCCCTTCAAGCCCCCAATTTTTGCGATCAAATCAGAAAGAGTTTAGACCTATTGCTCAGAAGGAAGAGAAAGAAGAGAACAGGAAGAGAAAGGTGACATCTTAAGGGAGAGAGAGGGTCCTCTTGGAGAGGAGAGGGACAGTGTGCCTCTCCTACAGTCCAGTTTTTTTGGGGGGAATCCAAAGAAGTTTCCAGAGAGTCCCATCAAGGTCCACCTGTTGAATTTTAACTGACAGCAGGGTAAAATCAAACACTGTCATGGCAATTAGAGGTCACCTTGGACCATGCTCATCAGTTCTATTTAGTTTCTTGTCCATAACTTCTTTCAGATTCTATGGTTAGGCAGAATTATCCTTATTTCCTAGAGTTTTAGGATCAAGTCTATGAAAGGATCACAAAAGCCTCCACCTTCAGGGTAACATGGGTTCCTCTTATAGACTTTCAGTCCCACAGATAGCAGGTAATTTACTGAGGACTGTGACATAGTCTTCCACTTAGGGCAGAAAAGGGTGCAGGTAAATTGCTTCTTAGAAAACAAACCATGTAGGGGTCAGCACAGTGGACCCATTTTATAGAATCTTTCTCTTAACCTGGTATTTTTACCCTTCTTATCTGTCTCCCAACAGTACCTCTTATTCTATTCACATATATTTTCCTCAGGAACTAAGCTATAAATATCTATGTTCTGAGTCCCAGTTCTTATGCATAAATCTCTACTGCATTCCAGGTAGCCCAATCCAACAGCCATTTCCATTTGTCAAGTGGCATTGCAAGTATAACATTTCTAATATTGATTTCCTGACCTGCCTTCCAAAAAAAGCTTCTTCCAGAAATCTATCTTATCTCAGTAAAAGGCATCACAGATTTCTAATTGAGATGCTGAGACCTCAAATCACTGAATTATCTTTGATTTTTTCTTTTCTAGGATTCAGTTAATTCTCAATACCTTTTAGGTCCTTATAAAAATTCAAATGTTCTACCACATTTTTATCACATTCAATTACCACCTTGCCCAAGCCACAGTTATTTTCTTCTGGATTCTTACAATAATCTTCAAATTTTTCTTTTTGGATATTTCTCCATTCTCTAACCACCAGGTTTCTACCCACACTTTATCTCCATAGACCAACCAATCTTATAAATATAATTTAGATGCTTTAAAAAAATGTATTTTATCCTACTTTTCTCTACCGTTGTTCCTTTTTCCCCAGTAGAAATTACCATTTGAGAGTTGATGCATTTTCTTCTTCTTCTTCTTCTTCTTCTTCTTCTTCTTCTTCTTCTTCTTCTTCTTCTTCCTCTTCCTCTTCCTCTTCCTCTTCCTCCTCCTCCTCCTCCTCCTCCTCCTCTTCCTCTTCCTCTTCTTTTGTTACCGGTGATTGAACCTAGGGCATTTTGCCAATGAGGCACATACCTAGCCCTTTTTATGTTTTATTTTGAGACAGGACCTCACTAAGTTGCTTAAGGTCTCTGTAAGTTGCTGAGGCTGGCTTTGAACTTGCAATCCTCCTGCCTCAACCTCCCCAGCCACTGTGATTACAGATGTACATCCACATACCTGGTAGACGATGCATTTTCATTACTTATGTCTTGTTCAAACATTTTACTTCCTACCAGAAAAATCCATGTATAGGTTGACTCTTTTGTTTCCTAAAGAATGTTCATTGCAAAAACATGGCCTAACAGAATAATAAACAAATGTGTGCTGTGTGTGAATTTTAAAAACAAATAAATGAAGTATAAAGATAACAAGACTTGAAAATTACCTGTATGTAGAATATGTGTAAGAGAAATTATTTGACACTCCAGAATTTCTTATCTGAATGATTAATGGTTCTATTAAATAAGAAACTAGTTTAATTGGGAGTCAGAAAAAGGATGATTTTGAACATGTTAGGTTTTTGTCCTATTAGTCATATTAATAAATCAACATCAAATTAGTAATTGGAATTTAACACTAGAAATAGCCTACAACATAGATTAACAAATAGATAGGTCACTTTTTACTCTCCTAAAATACTCAAATAAAATATTTTTATTTTTCTAGTTTTTTTTTTCCCCCTGTAAAATGCCCATATGGCAGAACAGATTTTAACCTGATTTGTGCTTATATTTGGGAGACTTACTTAAAATGTAAGCTTTGTTGTTTCCTGGATACCTGCCTTGGGAAGCCCACAGAGAACCTCAACAATCTTTACAGCCTTCCTCAGGGGCAAACAGAACTGAAGAATACATACAAGTCCATTTGTCTGTTGTATGGAGCAGACCTACCAATAAGTGATTAGGTGCTGTGGATAAGCAAAACACACAGCGTTTAAAGGAGGGTTTCTAAATGAAAGTTACAAAGATAAATGCCCCAAATTACAGGTGCTGATTTGCAACCAAGGCTATTTTCACAAGCAGGGCTTCAAATGTGTGCCCCAGGGTAACAAGCACCAGGGACTTATTTACACTTGTTCATGATTCTCACAGTAGGCCAGTCAGCAATTTAATAGAATGGTTTTAAAAAATTACATAATGAATTCATAGCTTATAGAATTGGAAAAGTACTTAACTATCATGATAAATTAGCGAATGAGACCCACCTTTCAGAGTCTGGCCACATTGCCTCTATTTGGATCCATTGCCATCAACTTCAGAAGAATGCTTTAGTTGATACTCAAAACGACCATATGCGGGACTTTTACTTGGTACAATGTGGTTCAAAACAACTATTTGCAGTTATCCAATGAAACTCTGTTCTTTTGTTGAATTGCTTTAAAGAGGATCTCTAATCTGAAACCTCATGTGTTCACAGAATTAGTATACCCAAGGTCACAGACCCACAACTTAAAAGCTAATTTTCTTAAAATTGAATTTCAATGCTTCAGAAATGTTTAACAACAATACAGTTTACCACTACTTATGTTTAATGAGAAAAGTAGACATTATGTGTATTTCTCTAAAATTTCTTCTGAAGAGCTAGAAAGTTGGTATCTACCAGGACTATATACCCTCTTTTCTTCATGATAGACAAATAAAGAAAAATATATTTAATAAGCAATAAGTCAGAATCATGGAAACAATAAAGAATGAGGGTAATTCTCAATAAAAATAAAGCTAATATAATGCCTATGGTAATAATTTTGATGCACTATAAAATGGAATTCATTTTGACCAAACTGCTGGGAAAACTGTAGGAAAAAAATTCAAAAATCAAACTAAGTACATAGAATTTTTACTTCTCTACAATGCTCTGTTAAGAATATGACTTGTTTAAAAATATTTTAAAATAATACTTTTACTCTGCAGTATATATAATACATAGTATGAATTTCTTGCTATTTCACACATGGCATAGGATCAGTAATAAATAAAAAGATTGTTATATCAAAAAACCTAATGTTTCATTAGTTACAGCATTTAGTAGGAACATTTGATATAGTAGAAAATCTATGCTGCATAATTTTAAGTCCTTTTACTTTGGGGATTGTTGAAATAATGATTATCAGGTAATGTTTTAACATCTAATCTAGTAGTAAGTGCTAGGAGTATGCAATATATACAACATTTGGCAATAATGATGTCTATTTAAACTGGACTTTGGTAGGAAATGAAATTATAGTACTCCTAATAGAAGCTATTTGCAAAGCTATGTCTTGAAATTATAAAGTCTGAATTCACATTCCAGTTTTGCCTTAACCCATATGCATGAACTTGGACATATTTATTACCTAAGCTTTCTGGCATCCAATTGATTACATTACCTCAATGTTTGTCTTCATTTCTCATAATGATTCTGATTATATATATGATCTTCTGATGATACCAATCATTTAATCTATTATGTAGACTTTTTAAATTTAAATTCTGTTTTTTTCTGGTTATAAATGAAGACTAGATGCCTAAATATGAGATCAAAAGGGATAATTTTGTTGGTACAATTTCTCCTTGACTATTATGGGGAAGAAAATACTCTATTGAAGATGATATTCCATTTTCGTTTTCCCTGGAATTTCCCTGTTTCCTGTTCAAGTTTCAATTTGATGTATTCTCACTTTCATAAAAGGGGATATTACAAAAACAAAAGAAGAAACTGTCTCTTAACTGGTCTGAATGTTCAAACCCATACCTTTCTGACAGTGATCTGTGATCTAAAGGAAAATGAATGAAGTATCTATTGCTCCTCTTATCAATCTTTTCTAACAGTATGTTAAATTTTTATTGCATTCTAAATTTCTCTATTGACTTAATTACTTTGATACTGATTAGATTACCTGAAAGAATAAAATAATACAAATTTCATTGATTTACAATAATGTAAATAATGTATGTTATTACAATAATGTATGTTATTTTGCATGTTAATAGAAAGGGATATAAAAGTATTTACAAAGAATGATAACACCTATCATAATATCTTTTTATTCCCCAAACATGGGTTTTATTATTTATATTTTATTATTGTTTTATCCCATTTATTTGTCCTATAACAATAAGTCACTAAGACCACAGGATCATCGCTGTCTCTTGGTAGAATTCTATGATGGTAAAAATAACTTTTAATACATACTTTCCAATAGGGTATTATAGAGAGACTATGTAAACTAAATATTGGTTTAAGAATAATAAACTATATCATCCTTGTTCATCAAAGTTTCAGGAACAGTCCAGATACCAGAAAGCATATGGATTTGGGGTATTTATAGACTGATAAAGTATAAAGTATTCAATAAAATTCCTCCTACGGTAGCAAGGAAAGAACATAAATATCTGCTGAATATTTTGTACCCTGTCACACAAAGGAGATTGCCACTGTACATGGAATTCTCAAAGGGTTACTATTTAATCACACTAATTTCTTTTTTTAATACCCTTGCCTTGATTCACTGTAGGCAAGCTATAATTCTTTACACCAGTTGGTTTGGAGTTTAAGTCATGATACTTCCTTTGACCCATGTAATATGGGCAGAGCAGAACTTTCATTTGTATTTTTCTTATGCCTTACCATCTGTTACAATAGAACCACTTTCCAAGTAGTTAAAGATCTTTTATTCTGAGTCTTGCAATAGAAAAGACCTGATCTGATTTGCATCCTGGAGCAAAGTCCAGCTGAGCACAATCAAAACAGGGCAAAGCACAGCCAGACTTTGGTATACAATTAAATCGTATCACTGTCATATAAGATCAAAATTTGGTAGTTATTAAATCACAGCAAAAAGTTAATCACTATATGAAGTGACAGAAGACAGAAGAAATATTGATTATCTTAATGAATAGCTATGTGAAAAATTATTCAAGAATTTAACTAATCTGGCTAACAATGATGTGCAAGACCATGTGTAATATTCAATCCACAGTACTGAAAAAAGAAAAATTAACAAACCCTCCAAAAACAACAAGGGTACTCTAAAGTCATTTTGTGGTTTAGAGACTATCTTGAAAACATAACAATAGAAATGTCCTGAATCCAATTTATTTCATTCAATCAAGGAAACATGTTAAGAAGAAAGAGAAATAAGTTTGATGACAATGTTTTTTTTGATGGACAAAGGGTGGGGTGGTATAGGGTTCACATTCTCTGTCTAAAGCTGTAGTCTCCAGGAACATGTTATACAAATTAACTAAAAATTTAACTTCACCATTAAACTAGCTATGTTTTAAGTATTAATAATTACATGTGGTTAAGGACTAGCCTATGGTGATTGGAGTAGTTAAGGTCATTCACATGGATGTTTCATGTCTATATGAATGATCTTTAATAAAATCCCTTGATACCAAGGCTTGTTGGTATTTATTTATTATTTCTAGTTGGCAATATTTTGCATGTGTTACCACACATCATTGCTAAGAGAATGAAGGGCTGTCCACATGAATCCATTGGAAAAGGACACCACTCATGCCTGGGTTTTTCCAATCACCTTACACGTCTTTTTTCTTTGTTGATTTTAATATGCATTAGTTCACCAGAATAACTCACAAGATGAGCATTTTTAAAAAAGGACTAGCCTATGGGAAAGTACATGTTATAAATTATTCTTACTGTCATAGAATGTTCCAAAGGGACATTGGTGGTTCTGTGTTATCAGTGGTTTAATTTTATAAGAGAAATAAATGAAATAAAATAATACCCATGTTTTGGAAAAGAGAACATTGTGGTAGATTGTATTATTCTTTAAAAATACTCACTTTCACTACCGTTTCTATTGGCATTGGATCTGTGAGGTGCTTTGGTCATATGAGTATGAGCATACTTGACAGGTGTCATGTCTGAGCAGGAGCTTTATAGGTGACATCTTGGTTCATTTTTCCTCTTTATTCATCCCCTTGGACATGAAAATAGATCCGTCCCAAATGAAAAATGCTCCTTAGTCCAGGCAGAATTAAATGGCAGATGAAACTACAAATAGGTTAAAACAAATCTGCCTTCCCAAGCAGATCTGGAGCAAATCAGCAACCTCATACATTGTAAATCACTGAAATTTTGATTATTTGATTCCTTCAGCAAATACAATCAATACCAAAGTGATTCAAATAGGAATTTTGGAGTTTAAAATAGAATTTTCATATATTGCCAGTAAAACAGTCTAGTGGAGAATATTGGCAAAATCTGCAGTAGACATTGGGTCTGAAACTTAAAGGAAAAGTTAGGACGGGGGAATAATTTTGGGGCACCAGCTTCGTAGAGGTAATCATTGAAATTTGGGACTAAATATTGCTATCAGGTTCAATTCTTAGTGCCAAAAAAAAAGTTTTAAAAATGAAACCTAGAAGGAATAGATACATTTTTTAAAATCACTATATTGAGTGAACACAAAAAATAGGGAGGGATGGACTTCACTTAAATCTAAAACTGGACATTCAAAGCAGATCAGTGGCTCAGGAGATTGGATATAATGAAATAAGAAAGAAATCCCCAGCAGCACAGATGCTGCCATGGCCAAGCTGAAAGCACACAGCCAGACCAATCTCTCCATGAGCAAAGTTGAAGGATAAGGAAATTAAAGGAACCCACATTTTTAGGAGGCCTGAGGTGTGTCTGGGTAGAAAGCCTTTAAAGATCAAAGACATTGCCCAAATAAACTGTACGGTATGCTGCACAAATCCTTTTGTGGGAAAAAAAACTCCAGGAAACATGCAGTGGACAAAGGAAGGAACCATTCTGCAGTCATGGACATGGGGGCCAGCAATTGACAAAGCCAATTCCTGGCAAACCAGAGTTTGGCCTGAATTGCAGGCCCATTAAATAAATACTGCATGATATACAGTGTGCTTAAATGACCAGGAGAAAAATCAAATGTGGAGAGAGGTTTACACAGGGGACAACTGGTTGTAGAAACCCCCTGCTGTAACCCTCCTCCTCCAATCCAGCTGTATGCAGGACCAACTGGAAGAGGCACATCTGTCCTGGATTTTAGAAGGGCAGGGGAAGGAGAGATTGAGTTTGGAGACTGAGCGAAAGACCAGGAAACTTGGGGTCTGCAGGTGATGTAGTGAACTAAGAACTAGCTCTTTTAACACACTAGTGGAAACAGGGAAATCCCTGGGGTACAGTCTTCCAGTATGGACTGGCAATTACTGGGCCCTGGAGGTGGACTGATGTAAAATCCCCAGACCAATTGGCATTTAGTGAAGAACTTGGAGCCCACCTAATCCTAAATCTGCCTCCAGGTATTCCACCTATGGAATTACCTCTCTCATTTCTTCAATCCAAAGGATGGAGCATCATGCTCCAGATGACTCCGCATAAAGCTGGTGAGAATCTTTTGAACTCTAATGTAAAGAATTCTTTAACTTTTCATTGACATTTTTGTTCTCTCATTTTTTTCTTTTTTCCTTTTTTTTTTCCCTCTGATTAATTGTGATCTTAATGGTACATCATAATTTATACATACTCACATTTTTTTCCCTAATTTCTGGCTTTTTTGAAGCCAGTTATTTTTACAAATCACTTTTTAAAGAACTAGTATGTTTAATTAGAACATTTTAGTTTTGTTTTGTATTCTTTTATTTTTAATTTTTTTAAATGTATATGTATTTTTACATTATCTGTTTCCATTCTCTTTATCTCTTTTCTTCCATTATCAGCCAATCTCTATTGTTCTCTTTCCCACTTCCTTTAATTTTTACATCCATTTTATTTTCTCCTCCCCCATAATCATCAAATCCTATATCATTTCTGTTTTATTCCTGTCCACAATTTGAAATTGTAAACCCTTTTGCAAACTTGATTTTTTATTATAGGCAATAATTGATCATTTCATTTCTGTTTATTGTGATAGTTAACATTGTGCACACGATAGTAGGAAATATTTGGTTTAATGCTATATATTGTTTGCATTGGTTGGTGTTATTAATTTTGTCCCCCTAAACAGTGAAGTAGTGGAAACCTTTAGAGAAACTTTATAAGTGCATAGGATAGAAACTCTACTGCCTCAGATGCCAACTGTTAAATGGGTAAACACACAAACAACATGAAAAAACAAGGAAACAACTCACCCTAAACAAAGATATTTCAATAACAGAATTTATTGACACCACAGTGAAAGTAATGTCAGAGAGAGAGTGTAGAACTGATCTGTGACATAAAGGACAATGTAAGGAGTAAAATGAGAGAGAAAATACAAAGAAATGAAAGACCACTTCAATAGAGAGGGAGAGATTCTGAAGGGGAAATAAAACAGCAGAAACCCTCAAATAGAAGGAATCAACAAACCAAATTAAAATTCAATTGAAAACATCACCAACAGACTATATCATTTGGAAGACAGTTTCAGGCAATGAAGACAAAATGTATCATCTTGAAAACAAAAGTCAAACAATCATGATAAACAAAAGTTAAAATAATTCACAACTACAAAGCCTATACTATAAAACCTACTCAATAAAATATTTCATGAAGAAGAAATAAAAAATAAAATTGAAAACCAGCAAATGGTGGAGCTAAATGAAAGGAACAGTGAATCAATGGAAAAACTAATTTAAATTAAAAATCAGAAATAAATTAAAATGACAGGAAATAAAAAACATAACATAATAATCTCATTGAGCAGAGATGAGGTTGTGGCTCATTGGTCGAACACTTGCTTAGCATGTTTGAGACACTGGGTTCAATTCTCAGCACCACATTTTAAAAATAATAGAATAAAGATTTAAAAAATAATAATCAAATTGAATGTAAATGAACTAAATTCATCAACTAAAAGACATAGACTGGCAGAATGGATTAAAAAACAAAACCCAACAACATGCTGTTATTAAGAGACTCACCTCATAGGCAAAGACTGCCACAGACTGAGGTTAAAAGGATGGGGAAAACGTATCATTTAATAGATCTTGTAAACAAGCAGGGATGTCTATCTTCATATTGAAAAAAGTGGACTTCAAGCCAAAGTAAATCAGAAGGTACAAAGAAAGACATTTCATACTGCTTAATGGAAGGATATATCAGCAATACATGACAAGCATAAATATTTATTCCCTGAACAATGGTGCATCTATGTACATCAAACAAAACCTTCTAGATTTCAAGAATCAAATAGACCACAACAGAATAATACTGGATGACTTTAACACATGTTCCTCACTACTAGATAGATCCTACAAACAAAAACTAAATAAAAATGTATAGAACTAAAAAAAATATAATAAAAAATTGGAATTTAATGGACATATATAGAATATTTCATCCATCAATAACAGAATACATTTTCTTCTCAGCAGCATATGGTTTGTTCTCTAAAATAGACCATTTTAGGCTGTAAAGCATCTCTTAGCAAATACAAAAAAATAGCGATAATACCTTGCATCCTATCAGAGCATAATAGAATGAGATTAGAAATTAATAATAAAATTTTCAAAAAGCTACTCTTTTTTAATTGCTTTTATTTTTTTCAAATACATGACAGCAGAATGCATAACAATTCTTATTACACATATAGAGCACAACTTTTCATATCTCTGTTTGAATATAAAAAATGTAAGCTACTCTATCACCTGGGAACTAAATAATATGCTGTTGAATAATGAATAGATAGAAAAAGAAATCAGAGATTAAATTTAAAAAAAAATACTAGAAGGTAAATGAGAATAGTG
This sequence comes from Callospermophilus lateralis, assembly GCF_048772815.1. Lineage (NCBI taxonomy): Eukaryota > Metazoa > Chordata > Mammalia > Rodentia > Sciuridae > Callospermophilus > Callospermophilus lateralis. The sequence continues at coordinate 47,163,280 of NC_135312.1, read as the reverse complement.
ATAGAACATATCAAAATATCTGGAACACTATGAATGTAGTGCTAAGAGGAAAGTTCACTGCATTGAGCTAATTCATTTATTGAAAAGTCAACAAATAAATAACCTAACATTACATCTTAAAGCACTAGAAAAAGTAGAACAAATCACCACCCAAAGGCAGTAGAAGACAGGAAATAATTGAAATCAATGAAATTGAAATTTTAAAAAATGATTAAAAAATCAATGAAACAAAAAGTTGGTTCACTAAAAAAAATTAAATAAAATTGATGAGCCATTACTGAAGCTAACAAAAAGAAAGAGAAAGAAAACTCAAATTAGTAAAATTCTCAATGAAAAAGGAAATATCACAATGGACACTGCTAACTATGGGTGATAATTACAACCTATTTTGAAAATGTATACTCTAGTAAAATAGAAAATCTATCACAACCTAATTTGAAAATTTATACTCTAGTAAAATAGAAAATCTAAACAAAGACATTCACAAATTTCTACAGACATATGACCTACCCAAATTGAATCAGGATGGCATAGAAAATTTAAACATATCAATATTAAGCAATGAAATTGAAGACACCATCAAAAGTTTACTAAGAAAGAAAAGCCCAGGACCAGACAGATCCTCAGCTGAGTTCTACCAGATCTTAAAAGAAAAACTAACACTAATCCTCCTCAAGTTATTTTACGAAATAGAAAAGGAAGGAACACTTTCAAAATCATTCTATGATACCAAAACCAGAAAAAGACACGTCAAGGAAAGAAAATTTCATACCAATAACCCTGATGCACATAGATGCAAAAATTCTTAATGAAATGCTGGCAAATCACATACAAAAAGATATTAAAAAGGTAGTGCACCATGATTAAGTGGGGGTTTATCCCTAGGATGCAAGGTTGGTTCAACATACAGAAATCAATAAACAAAATTCATCACATCAGTGGAATTAAAGACAATAGCATAATTATCTCAATAGATGCAAAAAAAAAAAAGCATTTGACAAAAGACAGCATTCATTCCTATCTAAAACACTTGAAAAAAATGCCTCAACATTGCAAAAGCTATATATGCTAAACCCAAGGCCAACATCATTCTAAATGAAGAAAAATTGAAAGCATTCTCTCTAAAAACTGGAACAAGACAGGAATGCTCTCTTTCACCAATTCTATTCAACAGAGTCCTGGAACTCTAACCAGAGCAGTTAGACAGACCAAAGAAACTAAAGGGGTATTAAGAGGAATAGAAGAATTCAAACTGTTTGCCAATGACATGATTATATATTTAGAATACCCAAAAAAATACTCCACTAGAAAACTTCTAAAACTTGTAAATGAATTCAGCAAAATAGCTGAAATGATATAAAATTAACACTCATAAATTAATTGTGTTCCTTTACATCACTGATGAATCAACTGAAACAGGAATTAGGAAAACTATTTCATTCACAATAGCCAAAAAATAAATAAAATAGAATATTTGGGAATCAATCTATCAAGGGATAAAAGTCTTCTACAATTAAAACTTCAGAACACTAAAGAAAGAAATTGAAGAAGACCTTAGAAGATAGGAAGTTCTCCCATGTTTGGGGGTAGGCAGAATTAATATTGTCAAAATCGCCATACTAACAAAAGCACTAGACCAATAGTACAAAATAGAAAACACAGAGAAAAATTCATTTGAATATTATTATCTCATAATAGAAAAAGGCACCATAAACATACATTGGAGAAAAGATAGGCTCTTCAACAAATGGTGCTTGGAAAACTGGAAATAAATATTTAACAAAATGAAATTAGACCCCTGTCTCTTACCCTGCACAAAATTCAACTCAAAGTAGAACAAGTACCTAGGTATTAGACCAGAGACCCTGTGCTTACAAGAAGAAAATGTAGGTCCAACTCTTCATCTTGTCAGATTAGGAACTGATTTCCTAAACAAGACCCCTAAAACACAACACATAAAATCAAGAATCAATAAATGGGATTGTACTAAAATATAAAGATTCTTCACAAAAAAAAGGAAACAATGAAGAATATGAAGACAGCCTATAAAGTTGGAGAAAATATTTGGCACCTGCTCCTCACATAGAGCATCCGTCTCCAGGATATAAAAGAACCCAACAAACTTACCCCAAATACAAGTAACCCAATCAATGAAAGAACAAAATAACTGAGCAAACACTTCACAGAAGAAATATGAACATTCAACACGTATATGAAAAAATGTTCAACATCTGTAGCAATTAGGGAAATGAAAATTATAACTACCCAGAGATTCCAATATCACTCTAGTCAGAATGGCAATTATCAAGAATACACAAAGCAATAAATGTAGGTGAAGATATGGGAGAAAGGTTCATTCATGCATTGCTGGTGGGACTACAGACTGGTGTAACCCCTCTGGAAAGCAGTATGGAGATTCCTGAGAAAACTTGGAATGGAAACACCATTTGACCCAGTTTTCTCACTCCACAGCATATACCCAAAGAACTTAAAATCAGAATACTATAGTGATTCAGCCACATCAATTTTATTAACAGCTCAATTCACAATAACTAATATATGGAACCAACCTAGGTGCCTTTCAACAGATGAATGGATAAAGAAAATGTGATACATATACACAATGCAATATTACTCAGTCATAAAAAAGAATGAAATTATGATATTTGCGGGTAAATTGATGAAAATCAAGGCTATAATGCTTAGTGAAATAAACCATTCTCAAAAAAAAAAAACAAAAACAAAAGAACAAAAACAAAAAAATGAATGCTCTCTCCAATAGGCTGATGATAACTGAGAATTGGAGGTGGGTTGGGAGTAGTGGAATTTCACCAGATTGGATAGGAGGGAAATGGGGGAATGTGGGGAATGCAGGGGTGATGGAAATGAAAAGACAGTAGAATGAATCAGACAAAATTTAAAAAAAAAAATATATATATATATTTCATGTAAATGAATACATGACCATTTAACTTTACATCATATACAACAAAATGGGAAGTTATACATGTATATATGATATGTCAAAATATATTCTACTATCATGTATAACTAAAAAGAACAAATAAGAAATGTTAAAAAAATACAGAAGGAAAACAATAACTTTTTCAAATCTTCACTGTATTAGTGACAAGCACATATTATAGAATAAAGCAGGTTCAGTGATAGGATGGGACAAACCAAATTATCATAAATTGAGGAATAACTGGAAAATTTTGATAGAGCTTACACATTGATGAACTTACAAAGAGATTTGGATATGAAAGGGAAAAACCATATAAGTAAATGCTTTTATTCCTTTAGTAGTAAAATCTTTCATCCCTTTATTTTAATTTTTTTTTTAAGAGTGAGAGAGAGTGAGAAAGAGGGAGAGAGAGAGAATTTCAATATTTATTTTTTTTAAGTATTTGGCGGACACAACATCTTTGTCTGTATGTGGTGCTGAGGATCGAACCCGGGCCGCACGCATGCCAGGCGAGCGCGCTACCGCTTGAGCCACATCCCCAGCCCCAATTTTAATTTTTTTCTTGAAAATACTGAAATAAGAATTCCAGCACTTGAGTGGACAAGTGATTGACTATGTGCTTGAAAAGAGTGATAAAGATTTGCAATATTCCCTGTAGAGAATAAAGGAAATTGTGAAAACAGAATATTTGTGAGATAGTACTCCAGGCTTGTTTGATATTGGAAAACGAGAACTTGTGTTGTATAGTGCTAGATGTTCAGTCCAATTGGATATGGCTGTCAACCAGAATAATGGAAGAATTTAGAGTGGAGATGACCTATTCACTCTAGGTACTGCACTCTTCAGTACATGTGAGGGAGTTATAATAACTTGATAAAATAATAGTGACTAAAATTGAGTAGTTGAAGAAATAGGTACAGCCAGATGGAGTAATTCTCAAAGGAACAGATGCTTTTAACAGGAGGGTGGTGCAGCAATGATCCTGAAACTACATTTGAGAGAGAACTGGATGTAATCCCTGTCTCTGAGCACCAATGTAGGAGGGATGCAGAATAATGAGGAAGCTGTAATACTCTTAGCAGATAGCCAGATTTCAGTTAGTGTAATGGGATAGAGGCAAAGTATAATGAAAATGTTCAGGTGGCATGAGAGATAGTTTAGCTGAAAATGTGGGTCCCAGAAGGTGGGATGACACATCTTGGAAAAGACAGCAACAATGAGAAAAAGAGTTAGAATAAAGGCTGAAAAATGTCGCAAGGTATTTGTGACTATATTATAATAAAAATGCATTAAACTGTTCATTTTAAAATAGTTGATGTTAGGTATGGGAATTATATCTCAATAAAAATGATTTTTTAAACTGGGAAGAGAAAGAACTGAAGGTGCTTTCATGGAAGACGAAAGAGAGAAAACTGTTAAAAGTACCTGAACACAATTTTTCCAAGGAAATTAATCCCATTCATACTCCAAAGAATGAAGGTAATTCAGACACTTCAGACAAAGAATCAGCAGCAAATACTCAAAAGCAATATATAGACATATTTAAAAAAGTGTTCACTCTTCCTTGTGCTGATTCAGTTAGCTTGGAGAGAAAACTTGAGCCCTGACAGGCTCATCACAGTAGGCATGGAATAAGCAATTCTAAAGGAGGTGAAGAGGAAGAAGCCAACAGACATGTATAAGTGAAATAACAAATATTGTACTTGGGTGTTTACAACAGTTTTAGTTGTTTTAGTCAGCTTTTCTGCTGTGACCAAAACACCTAACAAGGGCAACATAGGGGAGGAAAAATTTAGGTTTGAAGGGGTCTCATTCATAGATGGTCAATTCTACTACTGTGAGCCAGAGATGAGGCAGAACACCACAGTGAAAGATTGGGGCAGAGGAAAGAAGACCTGGACACAGCAACAAGGAAGCAGGAGAGAGCTCTCTGCTCACAAGGGACAAAATATAAAACCCAAAGATACCTCCAGAGACCCATCCACTCCAGTAGGTGAATTGATAGATGAGCTAGTACATACAAACAATGGAACACTATTCAGGGATAAGAAGAAATGAGGTATAGAACCATGAAAAGATGAGGAGGAAAATTAAATGCTGATACCTAAGACAAAGAAGCCAATCTGAAAAGACTACTATTTGTTTCCAACTGAATGACACTTTGGAAAAAGCAAAATTATGGAGATGGCAGAAAGAACAGAGCCAGAGTTTGGGGCAGAAAAAGTAGGAAGGGATGAACAGGAAGAGTACAGAGGACTTTCAGATCTGTATTTACTATAATGATCAATATACATCATGGTTCATTTGTCCAAACCTAGAAAATGCACAGCACCAAGGGTATTATGTAAATTATGGACTTTAGCTGATAATAAGTTGTTAAATTAGGTTCATCAATTGTCTCAAACATGTCTCCCCCATGCAGGTAGGGGATGCAATAATGAGGAGGTATGCATGTATTTCAAGCAGGGAAATAAGAGATACTTCTTGGTCTTCCTCTCAATTTTGTTGTGAACCTGAAACTGCTCTAAAAAAAAGATCTTAAACATGGTTTTATTGATATACACCATACACCATTATCTCCCCTACGGTAGGTGAGCTCTCGCTCTCCAAAAACAGACAAGAAGATATTGTACATACTATGAAATACATAAACCACTAACTTTTCTTCTTTTGTGTCTATTATAGATTTTTACTGTCCCACTGGAGTTCATTCTCCATAGATAGGATTCAAGGTAAAAGAAAATTATAAAAAATAGAAAATAAAAACTACCGGGATTGTGGCATTCTTTTTTATATATCATCTATTAGCAGCAAAAGAAAATGCCTGTTTGTTGTGTGATTCATGCTGAATTTTGAATAGTGGGAAAAAAACATAAAATGAATGCAGTTCTTACTGACAAATGTTCCACAGAAATAAATCTGAGATGTTACAATATGGCAATTACATTGATATAATAGACAACAAAGCTGCTTATAACAAATCCCAAAGGCCTCAAGAGGAGGGAGGAACACTATGTTATCATTGAGAGATTTACTTCATGTGAAATTCATTGAGTCTCACCAGCTGCATGTTGAGATTCTGTTACTATTTTAAAACAGCCATGTCTTTTAGAGTTGTTTTAAAGATATTCATCCCCTGTTATACTATGCACACAAAAGAAATATCTTAAGATGACTTAACAAGAACAACATAATAATTATGGATATATCAGGGTCTGAGAAGATGTTGAAAAAACTATTTGAGAAGGCAAGTCTATAGTAATCTTAACTGATTTTCTGGGAGACAGTAAAAAGCTAGACAGGATAAAAAAGGAAGAGTGTTTAAGAATAGGAAAAAAAAAAAAACAGTATACATGATGCTCTGTGTTCAATCCCCATCACCAAAAAGTAATATCTATTCTGCAGAATAATTAAAGAATCAATTATTGCCACTTATTTATAGGATGTCTTATTTCAAGAACATTAAATCATATAAATTAATAAGTGATACATAGTTAAGACAGTCTTTGTTTTTCTTATAATGTGAACGATGTTGAGTGAGTGCCACGTTTTTTAAGTCATTCTTGAATGTCCCCTGGAGTTACGTTTCATGCCTTGTGTTTTGATCAAGGCTCCAACTTTCATTTCCTGTTCAGTGGAGTTAAATTATTTAGACTCTCCATTCCTTTCTCCCTCACACACTGAGGAAGGCCTCTCACACTGATAGGACATTTTCAAGGTTCTCCTCTATTATTACTCTTTTATCCTTATCTGTCCTTGGATGTTTGTGGGCTATAAGAAAAAAAAAAAAAAAAAAAACAGAACTCCCAGAACCTACTCTGTTGGTACTCCAATGACAGCACACAAGACAAAATTCCAGAGATGCCATTTACAGACTGAGCAGTTGCTTAAACCCTTTGATTCTTCCTCATTGCTTCAATAAAATTTTTAAAATGATATTTAGTAGATTGATTTCCATTTATAGGCAAGAAAGTAATAAACTTCAACCTTTTGTGAGTGGTAATTACTGAGAATTGGTGTCAATGTTTGTAATACAGAAGTAGGGTGGCACTTATGTGTGAATAGGACATTCCAAGTAGTTTTCTGTTTACACCACAGCCAGTATTGAGTTCATAGAAAATTTATGAATATCTTGAAGTTATTTTAATAAAATCAAAGAAAAAGAAAAACTGAACACATTTTCTGATTGATCAAACAATAAATGAGAGGGAAATACAGTTAGAGGGTTTGAGGAGAGGGGAAGATGGCCAGCATCTCACTAAGAGGTCCTTTTTTCTGCCCAGGAATCCAAGTCACCCTAAAACTTGCAATCTCAGATAATTAGCAAATAATAAAGCACAAATTCTCAGAAATATATTCACAGGAAATAAAGCCCCTGGTAGATCTAGTCCACATGGGTTCTGGAACTAGACAAAGAGAAAATGGCTCTGGTGGTTTATTTAAGGGTATACTTCAAAGGCAGGGATAAGACATCAATGATGGAGTCTTGCTTCATGGTGTCTCACAATCAGCAGATTGATTGACATCTTGGCAGGTCACACCCATCTCAGGTGTTATGTAGGCCATAGCATAGCAGGAAAGGGATTCACATAGTCCCTAGGCAATTGACCAGAGGAAATGTCCACTGGTTATTCCCAGATACCACGTCTCTATCCACAAGGCTTCATTGTGTGGTGACCCACATGAGACCCATGAAGGGCTCGTGACAAGAGGGAAGTAGAATGATGAGGTGGGGGGTTAAGGATGAATTAAAAGATTCCTCAAAATTCATGTTTATACAAAACTGGAATTACCATTATTATCTAAGGAAAAGACACAGTTTGGAAATTAATTCTGGTTAAAATTTATCAGGAACCTAGCATAAGATAGCCTTTTTCTATGAGCTCTAGAGCAGCACAGATCCTCCTCAACTAAGGGGTTCCGTTCTGATAAATCCATCCATCCATTGTAAATTGGAAATATCATTAGGTTGAAAGTGAATTTAATACACCTAATCTACTGAACATCATAGTTAGCAACTCAGCCTACTGTGTAGTCTTGCTTGTTGACCCCAATGATCATATGCCTGAGGGCAAACACTGCTCTCTGCAGCAATCCAGCATCATGAGTATCCCACCATCCATTGCTAGCCTGGGAAAAGATCAAAACTGCACATTCTCAGTATAATTACTACTGAATGCATATTGCTTTCACTCTATCATAAATTTGATGAATTAATTCAGACAATCGTCAAGTTAGAGACATTCTACTGTTAATTAAGGTACTGTCTTTCTCCTTCACTGTCTACCTTCGCCAAGCAAGTTATTAATCTTTGTTTTACAGGAAAGGAAAAATAGAGGATAAACTGACAATGGAGCAATTCATAAAGAAAATTTAAGTTAACAAACAGGCTAAATAATCATCTGCACAGGATGCAAACTGGTGATATAAATTGACTCAAGTTTAACATAATAGGGAGTAACAGTGAGGACTATGATAAGGAATAGCATACAAGTGTTCACTAAGGCGTTGAAATTTTAAGGAATGTGATTATAAGGTTCAAAACAGACAAATGAAAAACAATGATAAGCAAAGGTTTGTCAGTAGCCAGATCAGGTCTTTGGGCCACCACTTTGGTTCATGTGCATTAACAATACAGAAAGTCATACTAGATAATAATCTAGCTTCATCAAGTAAATTATTGGACTGTGTGTGTGTGTGTGTGTGTGTGTGTGTGTGTGTGTGTTGTGTGTATTGAAAACATATGTTAAATAAAAATAGAGGGATTAAAAATATACACAGAAATTTGAGTGTCAGAGAGCCCTATGTTCTTAAGATCTATCTAATCATTAATGTCTAGACATGTTGCCCAGACAAATTTACATGAAGATCTATTTTTGTGACATGTAAAACAGAACGTCAGAGGCTAAAGTTATCATACATATTACTATTTTCTGAGGTCTCTGAAGACCTCAGGGTCACAAATTTAATTTCCAACATTTAAAATTCTGATAACAGGCAATTTGGAAGTTGGGTTGTTTCTCACTGTTTTAGAGCCTTAAGAGAAACTGAGGCAAAAATTGATTAAGAAACAAAGATTATTTGGGTTAATCAGAGTCTTAATTCAGGAGACAAAAATTTCAGACAGGCTAAAATATGCTCTAGGGTCTTCCAGGTTTCAAACAAATTTTAAAGGCTTTGGGATCACAACTGGAAAGAGGTATTGCGTCCGCTTTTTTCGTTGTTGTTGTTTTGGTTTGGTACCTGGGATTGAACTCAGGGGCACTTGACCACTGAGGCACATCCCAAGACCTATTGTCGTATACTATTTTAGCCATGGAGTCTCACTGAGTTGCTTAGCACCTCGCTTTTGCTGAGGCTGGCTTTGAACTCATAATCCTCCTGCCTCAGCCTCCCGGGCCATTGGGATGACAGGTGGGCGCCTTTGCGCCTGGCTACAGAAGCAGTTTTGTAAGAAAGATACTGGTTAGGCGTCATCCTCATCGGAGCTCAGCAGTCACATCAGCTTTCATGGCTGCATGTCGTCCAAGGGAAAGAGGCTGTTGCAATCCTGAATTTTTTCCCAGTGTCTCTTCTTTCCGCGGAGGATGCCTGTCCCTTGTGGGAGGAGTAGGAACTCAGGGCACACCATACAGCTAGTTTGGCCAATGCAGTGCTGGGGGGATCCATGAGGCTGTGCTCTTGGAGGAATAGATGAGAGGCCAGGCAGGATGTGACCCAGCAGGACCGGGGTCACTTGCTGCATGTCCAGACAGAAGATGGAATAGAGCAGTTCCCCTGCCCACAGTCTGTGCTCCTTCCATGTCTCCTTCAGCAGCTCCTTAATCAGGTCCCACTGATTAGTCAATGAACAGCTCCCTCACAGCCTCTCAGATCCACACAATCAACATGAGGGATCCTCTGAACCGAGCCTTGGCCAACTTGTTTCTGCTCATTTCCTCCGTCCTGAGTTCATGCACCTCAGGCCCTCACACCCAGTTTGTTCAGTGGTCCATGGAGGAGTGCAGGACTGCCTGGGGCAAGGCAGTCGGGGCAGCATCCTGCTGCTCATGCCTTTCATCACCTTTCAGAACTGGTGAAGGTGTCAGCCATGTCCAGCCCCAAGGTGGTTCTGGCCATCACAGACCTCAGCCTGACTCTGAGCCGCTAGGTGGTCGCCAAAGCCATTGCTACACTCTGAGGGACTTAAGAGTGGTCACAGTGAGTGGCTGGGGAGGTTATCAGTCCAAGAGCCTTAGATGGAAACAGTGAGGAAAGATGAGCCATTGTTGCTCAAATCCACATGATATGAGAACCTTTTGTCAATTTTCAGATTTTTGCTCCTCTACTGACTTCTAACCATCTCCCAGTTTCTTTTGTAATTTCCTCTCCATTATGCTAATGTCTGAAGAGCATGAGCAGCCTGGATCTCCAGCCCTTGGTGTCCCCCCCATACCAGAAGTACACTTACCTCTGAGGAACTTTACAAATGTGTATATGTACGTATGTATGTGTTTATGTATGAGGCAGGAGGATCATGAGTTCAAAGCCAGCCTCAGCCAAAATATATACATATTTTTTAATAAGTGAGGGGAGGCTCACTTGTAAATAAAAGTCTTTATGGGTCAAAAAAAAAAAGACACTAGGTTAATTTGAAGAATATGTTCAAAGTGGTTTTCAGAAAGGAAGAGGAAAATGACAAGAACAAAAAAAAATTGTTGGTAAAGGAAGAGTTACAAACAAGAAATCCTATTGGCCATCGGTGGTGTAATAAAAACTATAGCTGTCAGCACATAAATTGCATGATGTAGCAAATTATACTGGGTTAAAGTGTGTTTGAAGGTAGACACTATTGAACCCTGGTCTCTCATGTCCTCCCAGCCTATTTTGGGATGCTTCTATTCATCTTTATCTGTTTGACTTTAATTTTCTCACATTGTATATCAAAAGGAGTTATTTTCACCCCAAACAGAAAATCTTAAAATTGATTTTTGACAAAGATGTGTATAGTATATATATTTTTAGTATATGCTGATAGAAACCTAAATGTGGAGAGATAAGTTCAAATCAGCTTCCATGTTTGATGTTAAATGGCAAAATTGAAAATACTATAAAGAATGTGGCATGGTCATATTAAAAATATAATTGTGGAGCTGGGCACCATAGTGCATGCCTGTAATGCCAGCAGCTCTGGATGCTGAGACAGGAGAATCATGAGTTCAAAGCTTGCCTCAGCAAAAGTGAGGTGTTAAGCAACTCAGTGAGATCCTGTTCCTAAATAAAATATAAAACATGGCTGAGGGTGCGGCTCAGTGGTCGAGTGTCCCTGAGTTCAATCTCCACTACTAAAAAAAATATATGGTGGAAAGTTAAGAACTGAAACAATTTCAATCAACATAAATATATCTTCAAAACATAACTGTAAATGATGGAATTTCAAAATTAGGCAAATTAAGAGCATTTATGTTTGAAACACCATGTACCTGTTCCATGGCTATATATTAGCCTTTAGGGATTTTTTGTTTGTTTGTTTGTTTTTTGTCATTTTTGTTTTGAATAACTCAAAAATAATTTTAATGGATTATGTTGTGCCTGACAATAACAGAAAACATTTAGTGATACATGCAATTTCTAATAATATAAAATTAGTAAAAAAAAAATCACACAAAATTTTATGTAGCTTGTGAGTGCAAAATATTTAAAGTGTATTAAAAAGCAAATTAGTGAAATTTTGAATCTAGATAAACAGGTCATAGTGACATTTTATGTTATATGCTTTTCTAAACCATATAACCAGCATAATTCCAAAAAATTTTTTAAATGTATTACATTGTGCTATCAATATCAAGTTGAACTGTCCACCTTAAGTTTTTAGTTGTGAGAGAGGAGCTTCGGTCTTCTATTAACAATGTTTTATGAAAATGTGTTTCTTTACTTTTTTTGTATTCATTCTGTAGCCAGTATTTAAGTATTGCACACTGTAATATCCTCAATCCTCTGTCACACCTAGAGCAACAATTCTATACTATAAACACTCCTCAAAAGAAACAAGAAATAGTACCTTCACACCCACTTCCCTTTTGCAAAATGCCTCCTTTGAGCCAAGAAAAAAACTTCAAATTTGTTGGGCACTGAAAGTTTAGATTTAGATTGAACTGGATTTCTTAATTTCAACTGAATACAAACTTTACTCTTCAAATTGTTTATAAAGGTTCTGCAGTCTTCTAGAGATATTATCCAACAGTGGTGAAGAGAAAAATATATATTAGTTCCAAGATAATAACTGGTGAATTAACGAATGATTCATGGTGATGACCTGCTGGTAGGCAGAGATATGCCGATATAATTCCCTATGAGAATTACAGTAATAATCACTTTGTACCACCTCTTTTGGAAGAATAGACTATGAAGACATGAGTGGATCTGTATTATTATCAGCATAGCGCACATGATCAAGGTCAGGAAAGTTCATGCTACATTAAGAACCAGAAAAGGGCTGTTGCCCAGGAACAAAGGAAAATATTGTAGTATATGAGAGGTTGATTCTTATAAACCATGGCAAAAATTTGGGGGTTTAATATACTGATGGTCATTGAAAGAATTAATTCCTAAATTTTCATACCAAGTTTTTGCTCATCTTTTCTAACTACAACTTTGTAAAATATGGGGAAGTTTTCTCACATGTAAATATAGAAAGAGTTGATGTATTCAGGCAGGAAGAGGGGAATTTAATAATCAACAAAGTTATGTTGTTATCTTATTTGTAGTTACAATTAATGTTTTGTTTTTTTTTACTCAAAAGTATAATCCAAGAATGTGATTTTTAGGCAGTTCCTTTCAATGTAAATCTTATTTTTCATGCTATCATTTCTAAATTACCATCTATAGCATTGCTGAACTTTTAAATCTGTTTTCCCTCCTGGAGCTTTACACTGAGTTACATCCTAGTTCTATTTTTATCTTACTTTGAAATAGAGTCCTGTGATGTTGCTCAGGCTGGCCTCAAACTTGTGATTTTCCTGCCTCAGGCTTCTCATTAGCTGAGATTAGAGTTGAGAGGCCACCTATTAACTTTTAGTCCCAAGTAAGGTGAAGTTGGGATATGGTGCAACTTTTAAGAGGTGGGGCCTGTGGGAGGACTTCAAGTCACTGTGGCATGCCCTTGAAGAATGGGGTGGGGCTTTGGTCCTTTCTCTTTGCTTCCAGCCCTGGGTAATTTCACTCCACCATGCACTTCCACCATGATGGGCTGTCCTACCACAGGCACAGAGCAACAGGGCCCACTAATCATGCACTGGAAATCCTAAAACTGTGAATGTAAAAAAAACCTCTCTCTTTGGGCTGGGGTTGTGACTCGGTGGTAGAGTGCTCGCCTAGCACCTGGGAGGCACTGGGTTCAATCCTCAGCAGCACACAAAAATAAATAAATAAATAAATAAATGTATTGTCTCCAACTACAACTAAAAATAAAAAATAAATAAATAGATAAATAAATAAAATCTCTCTTTATAAATTGATCAGCACAGTTATTTTTATAGTGACAGAAAGTTAACTAACACGAATTGTAAATTAGAAGGAAGTTAATCAGACACTACAAAGTTGCAGTATGAAAATACTCTCTTTTCCCTCTTTCAAAATAACTCTTTGAAAGGAGACTATCCTTTAGTCATTTGCACATATGTTTTTTTAGGTAAGAATTCAATTTTGTAGCTAGTTTATTGACAAACCCTTTTAGCAGATTCCATTGCAGTCACACTCAAAGAGATACAAATCAAATAATGAGCACTTATTTGTTTAGAAACTCTCATGTACCTGAGTGCCAGAAATCATGTGAAAAGGACAAAACAAACTACAAGATTCTGTCATTCAATTCACAATAATCTAAATATGAATTTGTCAGTAAATCATGTAAATGACATTATATGTAAATGAATTTGACTTAACTTATTCTTTGAAATAGGATTATAATACACAGATGAGAAGGGAAACAGAAGTATAAATCAAAAACCTTTAACTTACTTGTAATTGGTGATGCACCATTTTAGTGAAATTAGCATGACTTTGAAGTAGCAAGTATTATCAGGAAAAAAATCTTATTCATAGACTTGCACATGGACAAAGCAAGGATATTTAGAATTCTTTGCAGGTCAGTTAAGCTCTTGATAGAAAATTACATTTTAAATATAGTATTTCAGAAGGTTTGTTGTGATTTCTGAAAGAAACCTCAGTAAAATGTTAAAACACTATTTTTATTCCATTTTAATTTTAATTATATGCTTTTTAAGCACCTGCTATCAGTCTATCCATCTATCATCTTTCTATATCTGTATCAGCTAATTTTATTCACTTGACTATAAATTTTAAATAAGAACCCCCACATTTTTATGCTATGGACAAAAAATATTTTTTTTTCTCTCATAATGTGACACTTTATCTTAATCTGAGTATTCAGAATACAAATTTCTTCCACTATATCTCTTATTTCATGTTTTTATTATTTATGTATCATTATGCTATATGTTCTTTTTCCCCCTTTCTTTAATATAATACTTCAAATTTTTGTTCCAACTTTATTATTTTTTTTTCTTTTGGTTCTGGGGACTGAATTCAAGGGTGCTTAACCACTGAACCATATCACCAGCCCTTTTTATTTTTTATTTTGAGACATTGTCTCACAAGGTTGTTGATGCTGGCTTTGAACTTGCAACCTCCTGCCTCAGCCTCCTCAGAGCCTGGGATTGCAGGTGTGCACGCCCATGCCCAGCTCCCAATTTATGTTAAACTTTATTTTCTACTTTTTGTAGAATTTTGTTCAACTTTAAGTGTCAGTCATACAAACTTTTAATCTGTGATCTATAGATGTCATCTATAGATGACATAGATTCTGGACCTAAAAATGTGGCTCAGTGGTACAGCTCTTGCCTAACACAAGGCACAGGATTTTTCATCAGTACCACACACACACACACACAAAAAAAAAAAAAATTATATATATATATATATATATATATATATATATATATATATATATATATATCATATATAAAACACACATGCACACACACACACACATATAATACACACACACACATACACACACACACACACACACACACACACTGTTTAAAGACCCAAGACTCAAATCTAAGATGGGATAGTTTAAGAGAGGGTAAGAACTCTTAGATGGAAAGGTAGATAAAAGAAATGGAAACATTATTTTTTATCTATCCACTTCAATAAACAAATAAGAATCCATCAACTTTATTTGAAATAAAACTTGAAATTATGTGGGTGTATTTCTTGGGAACAAAGACAATTGCTTTGGAAATACTTACTATACAATAGCCCCATTGTAGAAAATATGGAGAAGTTAGAGAAGGTACATTTTTAAGAAGTTCATTTTGGTATTTTTCTGTTATATAACTTTTCATTTTTGATCTTTAAAGAAGTCAAGGTCATTTATGGAATCAGATTGCTTCCTTTTAATATTAATGTTCATATACTGTGTTCAAATGTCAACTTCATAACCTATAAAATTGGAATAATTGTATCATTCTAGACCATGTTGAAGTGAGAATTAGATGAGTTAATTCATGTAAACAGCTTTGAAGAATATCTAATTCTTAATAAGAACATAAAAAATAAAAATTTATCATTACAGTTATTTTTCAGGAATTCAAACAAAACAAGCTGTTCATATCATTTATAAATGGGCTGATTTCAAAAAAATATTTAATTTAAAAAGCTTTATGGAGTAATTAATTTCCATATGACAATGAAAATTAGATATATAATCTAAAGTTAGATAATCGAAGAAAATTAGTCTTGAAAAATTTCTGCATTCCCTCTATATAGTTTTTGTTTAATTATGCCTAATACAAATGTTTATTTCTTCAAGAAATCCTGGTTTTACTTGAGGTCTGCAGTGAGGGAGTTGTTAGACAACATTAAGCAATATATTTTATTCTGAGGTTCTTAAAACTAGGAACGAAAAGAATATGCATTGTAAACTTTTGCTTTAATTTGAAGGATAAAAAATTTTTCCAACTTTAACATAAAAAACCTTCATCCTCTGAAATTTATTTTTAATAAATTATTTTCCCAAGAAAGTTTCAAAATATCAAATTTTCACAAAAAAGCTAAAATCTAAATGTGTTAGTTCAGTACATATAGCAATTTTTCTTAGTAAATGAAACATATTTTAAATTATAAAGAAAATAGAAAAGATAAAACATCACCTTCAAGCCAGACCTAACATCTAATAATACATGATTATAACAATTTATCAGTCCTAAACATTATACACATTATACACACATATAAAGTTGTTACCATTATATACATGTATATAAAACCCAATTTTATAGAACATTATCAAGGTTAAAATTAGTCCATAGAGTTTTGCACAGAATGAGAAGAATCACTGAACACATACAGTGAATTAGGTATTCTAATATGACCTAGATCATTCTCTAATATCAGATTTCAAACCAAAGCTGAAATTCATAGACAATAAGCATATAAAATATCAGCATAATTTTGTCATTGAAAGAAACTCTAGTTTTATTTCATGTGTTAAATTCACCACTACCACAAAGGTGCATTTTGATAAAGTAAAAACCAAAAGATATTAGAATATAATCATGTCTATTCCTTAGTGTAAAAAGTTTTATGCATATAGAAATGTTAGTATATCAAAGTCACATTCAATAATCTATTCTATAGATACACCTGTGCATATTTAGTAAGTGATTACCTTCATCCTTTTGATTTTTAATATGTTATTAGTATTTTTGTGAATAAGAATTCAAATGAAAAAGAGTGAAAATATCACTCATTATTCTAGGTATAAGAGGATATCACCTTAATGAGAGATTAAAAGTTATATTATTAAATAATCAAATTTATCAGTTTATTTATATGTGATTGTTGCTCTGAAGCACATTTCATATGATATATATTTTATATAAATTTAAAATAAGTTTATGAAAAGTTATACCTTAACTAGAATATCAATTTATTTATTTACAATAAAAATCACAGTGGAATAATTTTGTTTGTAAATGAGTTTTTCTTTCAAATCTCTAGGTATCTGGGGAGTTGAATTAGCAACACCAACATTGTTTTATAGGCATTTTATCAGAGCAAAGATAGATAAAAATTGTATAGAATAATTCAGCTCAGGGCGAAGTTATGATATATATATATATATATAAACTGGTCTCATATATCTATTTTCATACTTCTAATCTCATGGTCAAGGATTGCTCTGGGCTGAATATTTGTGTCCTCCTAAAATTCATAAATTCAAGCTTATCCTCAGCTGATGGAATTTGCAGGCGGAACACTTGTTAGATAATTAGGTCAGGAGTGGAGACTTCATGAACAGCGTTAATGTCCTTATACAAGGAGATCATACAGGATCCCTTTCTGTTCTCCACAACATGAGAATATAAGAAGTTCAGAGTCAGCAACATAGAAAAGAATCCTCATTAGAGCTCCAGCAAGACAACCAAAATTTTGTATTTTCAGCCTCTAGAACTATGAGAATATATTCTTTTGTTCATAAACACCAAGTCTATGGTACTTTATAATAATAGCTGGAACAGATGAAGACACTGATTATATTCACAAAGTATGAAGCTAAATCTATTTTAAATATCTAACCTTCTTCCTTCCAATACACTGATTCCAAGCACTTTAATAGATTATTTTCATTAAACATTTATTAAGCAGTATGAATTTTTATCCAAATCAATAAAACTGGTTAAAAAAATCAGTTAAAGCTGAAAATCATACAAATAATATATTTTATGTTTAAATATTTTCTATTTACTAAAATTAATTCACCAATTTTTAATGCAAGTATAATTTAATTTTTTTAGTCTTAGATTTACTGAGTGAAATTACTTTATACATATTCCATATACTACACTAATAATATATCATCTATGCTATCATATTTTAATAATTCTTCCTTTCAAATAGAGAAAAATATTTTAAACCTCTATCAAAACTAAGGCAATCTATGTTAAGATAGGTAAGGAAGGGACTACAGGAATACAAAGAATCATAGCTAACTGTTCAATGGAACATCTCAAATAAAGCTTTCAAGTAAGCACATATTTTGATGATAGTCCTGAAAATAGAAGACTTTTCAAGGAGGTCAAGCGTGGAACAGGCATTCCAGTAAAATGACAGAACTTCAAATATCTAGAGGTGATTTGCATAACACAGAAACTTGTGTGAGGAATTCTTAAATACTGGTATATGGTTGGCAAAGAAATGTTTATGATGTAAACTGGTTTGGAAACTTGGTTTTATTTAGAAACAAGGAATTTGTTGGAGAATATTAAGATAGATTTTTTTCTTAACATTTTTGTCAAATACGTTATTTAGATGGGAATATTAAGATGTAAAGTCAAGGTCAAATATATGGAAATGAAGAAAGGACCCAGTTTCAAATCAATTACCTGACATTTTCCACTTGAGGGATTTGGGACAAATTTCTTCAAATTGTCTGAGATGTTAGCAAGAAACTCACCTTGTCTTAACTTCAGATCTTGAGCAAAACTAAATCAAGACTACCTCACATTGAAATTCTTTGCAACTCAGAGTATACTATAAATCCACTGCTTCCTCTCCAACATTGCACCTCCCCCAGTCATTGAGCGTACCTGACCCTGGAGTTAAAATCTCCCGTTCCTTTATAATTTCTTAAAATTCAAAAGCTGTGGTCGGTCATACAATGGAGTACATGTGGCTTACATTATTTTCACAAAGTGGAATGGACACAGACAATAGACTGCCGAAATTTTGCAAGTTTAAAAAGTACATTTTCCCAAATATGCTGTACAAATATATATGAAAAATATCAGCATCAATCTTATATTTCATAGGCATCACAAAACGGCATAGCACAAAAAAAAAAGGGTCATAGAACTAAAATTTATTGGAATTACAAAATACCCGAAAAACTGGACAATTTTTTTTCCTTTTCATTCTTACTTTCCTTATTAAAAACATCCAAACTAGGTTCATCTTTATTATCTAATGGTCCATTTATTATCTATCATCTATTAATATCTATTAATCATTTATCTATCATTTATTTTTTATTATTAGTTGTTCAAAATATTACAAAGCTCTTGACATATCATATTTCATACATTTGATTCAAGTGAGTTATGAACTCCCATTTTTACCCCATATACAGATTGCAGAATCACATCGGTTACACATCCACACTTTTACATACTGCCATACTAGTGTCTGTTGTATATCATTTATTATTTCTATCTCTCTCGATTTTTTGTACTCTTCTTCCTACCTATAATGAATACTAAATTCCACAGAAGTCCCTTCCATTTTGCATAATGATGGTTTTTATGAACCATCATCTTTGTGAGTACCTTTAGCTTTACTTGCCACAAAGCATCTACATTTTTTCCTCTTCATCTATTATTACACTCTTCAGCTGGTCACTGTAATGTATTACAGATAACATGTCAGTGTGATATTTCTGCTGCCACCGGAAAACTTCTTTTTCTTCTGGTAGTGTTGTTTGTTTAGTTTATTTTGTCTTTTTATGCAATGGCACTTTCACTGGGGATCACTACAACTGTCACTACAACCTCATACACTGGAGATTTTATGCAGAAAATAAGGCTACACCATGTAGCCTAAGAAGAACTTAATCTGTGTTAAAGATATAATATTTTTACTGCAGAAATTATCATTTTGTGTGCTTTAATTTGCTACAGTACTATCATATCACAAAGTTTTTCGGGAAAAAACATTGTTACATAAACATTTTCTTTATTGTTCCATAAACCCCAGGTGTGCTGGATTGTAAAACCACATAGTATTTGATAGGAAGAAATATACTGATGAGACATCCCCAATATATGCATTCCCAGTGACCAACACCTTTGTTCTAGGAAATACATAATTGTTACTTCATCACAGGTGAAAACATGAGGAGGAATTTTTTTTCTAGGAAAACCTTCAGTTTCATCATAATTAGTTTTGGCAAATCTTCCCTATCAGGACACGGTACATTATCAGGTATCATAGAAGCCCAGTGCAAATCACTATTAGTGGATTGATGCACTGGTTTTGTTAAAACTCCCATAACCCAATCATTTCACCTTTAAAGATTCTTGCATTCTGACACATGAACTTTTGGGGAGCATCTCATATCTAAACCATAATAAGGGATTATAATTGACAATATTTAGGGGGACGTCTTAATGTACCAGACCTCACTTCTCTGATGATCATCTCTTTCAGTTAGGGTCCCAGGTTTTTAAGTAATAATTACCTCAAGGAATTATAATTCTCTACACTTGGGGAAGGCTGAACATTTCTGCTCTTGATCCCAAATATTTGCTTGTTTAGATAAGATCCCCAAGGTTTCATTTCATGACATCTATATTTTTCTTTTTGCATAGGCCTAATGCCTGCCCTTCACTGTGTTTTCTTTCTACCAATCTGTTCACAGATATCTAACCTATCTAAAAGAGATCAGCACAGTGGGCCTGTTTTAAAGATTTATTCCCTTAACCTCAGGTTCCCACCACTCCCACCTGGCTGTCTGCCCCCTATCAAAGTCAAGAGCTGAATCCTCCAGTGACTACTATTGTCCATAACCTAAAAATACCTTGAAAGTTTTGAGAAAGATAGGAGTGACCATTTTTAGTCCTCTAACCTGAAAATTTCACCAAGCTTATAAAACTTTTGAGCATCCTGATTCTTATCACTTTCCAAATGCTGGATTTGCCTCAGTCCTATCTCCCTTAAAGGAATGCTAAGCTGAACCTATCTACTTCTCTTTATTACAAAAACCACCCCTACTTTCCTTCATCAGAGTGCTACTTCCTTCAGAAACTGAACCAGTGTTTCCTGACTTGCAAATCTATTTTGCATCCTCCGATTTTATTGTAACCCCTTTTATGATTTCATAGTTTGCAGATATAAATAAATAAAACTTGATAAGTTGGTAGAACCATTTAAAAAAGAGTTTAGTTTTCTCTATAAACATAAGCCTTTACCTAAATCCTCTTGGAAATTTGCTTAGCATTACTCTACAGACACTGAGATCCAGCATTAATAAGACAGAGACAAAAACATGGTTTGGTATTATAGAACAGACAGAAAAAATAATAAAACTTCTGTGAGGAAGTGTAAACAAAATGAATGAATAAAATATCAAAATTATTTTAAATAAGTGGTGGTAGAAAGATGTACAAACAGAAAAGTATGATACAATGACAATAAAAGTGATAAATTATGAAAACTAGTAGATACTAGCAAACTTTAAAAAAAGAAGAGGGATCCAAAAACAGAAAAGTCTACGGGGCTAGGGCTGTAGTTCAGTGGTAGAGCACTTGCCCTTCATGTGGGAGGCACTGGGTTGGATCCTCACTCAGTACCAAATAAAAATAAATAAAGATATTGTGTCCATCTATAACTAAAAAAATTAAAAAGTCAATATTTTAATATTTCTAAATAAGTATTTTTAGCAAAACCAAAGCTATGGTTGTAAAAAACAGACTACAAAAATTTTCTACCATACTATGTTTGATAGACTACAATATATTTATACAAATTAATGACCTCATTTTACATTTATTAGCTGTGTATAAGTTTCCATTACCATAATTGCAAGTGAATAAATAAAACACTATATTTTTCTTGAACTACAGTATTTTCTTATTGCAAAGTAAAAATATAATTTCATTAACATAAAAAAATGAGCAATTCTAGGCAAGAGTTCACAATAAAAGAAGGTAGAATAAAAGACTCCAACTAAATGTCTGTAATCATTAATCTCTGACAAGCTGAAAGGACAAAAAATGATCTTGCCTCAAAATACACTTTATTTATCAGTATGCCCATCCAGTCCACAGTAGATAGGCTCAGCATGGCCACTTTAATCCTCTATTTGAATGCAGATTTCTAGATGTCAGATTTAGAATATTTTAGGTATGCTAATTTTCTCTATTTAAATATCATTTTACATTCTGAAGTCCTAACTCAAGTGAATGGAATAGCCTCTTTACTGTGACTTTGAAAATGGTTCCTAAAATGAGCATCTGAAAGCTGAACATTAAAATTCAGACTTGAAGACTTATTGGTGTCTTTTACTTAGAACATTTTTTTTTTAAACTTAAAAATAATGTTTCTTTGGGGGGATAGGTTAAATCATCAAACAAACTAAAATATGATAATTTCCTCTGCAACTGTCTTTGGCAGCTTTCCAAAGACTTCCAAAGATAGACCTGTTCTTTTCCCATGATTCTTCAAGATAATAGTTGAAATTACATGTTTTTAAAAATGTGAATTTCCAATGTAATGTATTGCTTGTACATTCTATCACAAATCTTCTTGAGTACATGAAACCTAGCTAGTGAGTTAAATAGTGTGAGGTAAACAAACACACTTTTTAAAAATGCCCTGCAAAAAAATAAAAGATAATCATTTAAAATTTTTGAGCATGTCACAATACACAAATCATGAAATTGAAAGTTGTCAAGTTGTCTTAGATATTTCATCTTCATTTTAGTATCTCCTTTCCCATTTTGAGGAGTGTCTGTCTTCAATGTACCACTTTGATATAATACATCAACAAAATATCAGTTTATTTGGTTAATTAATCAATACTGTTACTGATGATCAGGTAGACAATATAAATAGTAGCTAATACTACCTTAATGTACATTTTTCAAAGGCTTGTGTGTGTGTGTGTGTGTGTGTGTGTGTTACTGTGGATTGAACCCAGGTTCTTGTGCATGCAAGGAAAGCACTCCACCAACTGAGCTATATCCCCAGCACCTTTTCAAAGGTATTGTGAGAAACCTTCAAATATGTCAGAAAGAAATATTTCATTCTGAAAGCTCTAACACAACAGAGTAAATATATTGGTGTTTGGTTAAAATGTAATTTTCAAGAGATATTCTGAAGTCCCAATCCTTAGTATTTATGACTATGACTTTATTTGGAAATAGGGTCTCTGTGGATGTAATCAAGGTAAGATGAAGAGATGAAGTCATTCTTAGCTTTCCTATGGTCACAATTCAATATGACCAGTGTCCTTACCAAAAAAAAAAAAAAAAAAAAGAAGAAGGTACACAAAAACACAGAGTAGAATGTCATATTGATAGCGCATGAGAGGCAGGTTTAGGAGATAATTCTATAAACTGGGCCTACTGTGCTGACCCCCACAGGCTTTATTCTTAGAAGAAAGCCTGGCTTAATACAATAGGATATGCTACCTTCTTAAACAACCTGTTATCTGCAGGAGAAAGGCTGGCCTAAAATGCCAATGAGAAAAAGTAAGTTACCCTGAAGTAGAAGAGGGACTTTCATGACCCTTACACAGACCAGATTCCCAAACTCAGGATATGAAAATTAGAAGCAAAGTTGCCCTAATCATAAAATCTATAAGAATGAATTCTAATTGGTACCTTTAGAATGGGCCAAAATGACTAGAGATTTCTTGGACCTTTAAATTACATAGTGGGAACAGAAAGTTGAGGCAATCCTTCTGTCACTCAAAAGTCAAAATGTGTACCAGGCCTCTACATTCTGGATACTTGCCTGTGATCCAAAATAAAACTGGAGGGCAGGAGGGGGGTGCCATCCTTCTCCTCTCTAAGAAGACCCCCACTCTCTCACTTCAGAATATTCCCTTTTCCAGTTTTCCTCTCTTTTCTAATAAATGTATTTGTGCTACTCTGAGTGACAAGTCTGAAATTTTTCTCGTGTGATTAAAAGGATCATTGAGAGAGTATCACCATGACTGTCTTGGCTTTGTGCTTTCTGCATGCCCTTGTTCTGTAACAATAGGAAGACAAGAGGAAGAGATTATAGTGAAGCATCCATAAGACAAAGATTTTAGGCAAGCACCAGAAGCTGGAAGAGAAACAGACACGGAACAGCTTTTCCCTGTGAACCCAGAAAAGGAACCAACCCCGTGAACATTTTGATTTCAGACTTCTAGTCTGCAGAACTGACAAGAGTAATTGCTATCATATTAAACAATCTAGTTTGTGAAAATTTGTTATAGGAGCCCCAGGAATCTAATATAATGTCCCTATTTGGTGCCATCCAAAGATAATTATTTAATACATAATTCTGCTCAAGTAAAAATGCAAAAAAAAATGAAAAAAATATTTCATAAGTTTTCACCATACAGAAATGATAAATACTTGAGGAGATAAAAATGAAAATAAAAATTAAACACAAACATGTATCAGACATTACATGGAAACCCATTAATGTGTATGTTTTATATTTTTGTGTATAAATTTGAAAATGTAAAAACAAGTGAAGATGCATGTTCAAATTATTGTTCATCTTTAAAGTTAATAAATGGGAATATTCTTCACAAATTAAAAGTAGGATTGTACATTCCAATTTACCATGTTATAAAGTATTGTTTTCAGGCTCAGTCTATTTTGCAATATAAGCTCTTGACAATTCAATAGTTTTCTTATTACATTTCTATGTAAAATTTTTTATTAAAATTATTTTAAAGGACCAGAATGCACACTTAAGAATTCAGTTTTTTAATTTGGGTTGTTCCAAGATGAGCTGTCATTGGAAAAATAGCAGATATGTGTTATCCAAAAGGTGGAAATTCCATATTTAGTCTTGGATCCTCCAACAATGATATACATGTAATCTATTAAAGTTTTCTGAGCCTAGATTTTCTCATACATAAAAACAAAAAATTGCCCAGCCTACTTTGTTGCCTACTACCTTGCCTATATCTCTGGAAGAACCAGCCTGCTTTTGATATATCCTGTTCAACTTTGTTTCAAGTCAGAAAGACAGGAAAGACTTTATCTTGACTTTTTTAATCCTGTAAAAACTTGCAGCTTACTTAAACAAAGCACTATATTAGTTATCAAAACTACATTAAGATGTTATTTCATCCAATCACCAAATGATTTCTCTCTGCATTAAACTCTAATTTCTATTCTTTTTCCTAGAGACCTTTTGTATTTAATATCATCTTTTTATTGGAGTTTCTCAGATACTATGATTTCTCTTTGCATCATTTTTTACTACCAGAGCTATCTTTCAACAGGGGCCTATCTTTATTTTTAAGGGACAAATAAATCCCAGTCTTCTTTACAGATTTTCTAGGGCTCAATGGGGGTTACTACATTGTAGTATTTCCTTTCATGCTCTTAACTGCTCCCAAAACTTGTATCTTATTATTTTATAGTCCCAATGTCACAAAACAAAGTGAATCATTACACATGTTAAGACAATATAGTTTCTGTAAGAAGAATAATAGATTCTTGAAAGAAGTATTGAGTTTTACAATGTAACACCAAGTTCAGGGAGCAGGAAAAAAACAGTAAAAATCCTTAACTGAACACCACATATTTATTTTTCTTTTATTCATTTCTCTGTAGTTCAAATTTTAACATACATGTTCATCAGATTAGCACTTTGTCATGTTTATAAATACTCTGGTGAATATTTATTGTCTGTTCCAATTACTTCCTGATTATTATATAGAAAAGAAGTTTATAAGCCCCGTTTTCCTTTTCTCTTATATGTCCCTCTTGGAAGATTTTCTAGGATTTCAAGTCTCATTCTTTTGATACCACTAATCAACCTGGTAATCTTAGCTTTAGCTTTTTTTGTGAATAAAATTTAGACCTCTTATAAGACTCAGAGAGTTTGAGACATAGAACGTACCCATTTCCCTTACCATCTTGCCCTGTTAGCCTCCACAAAATGACACACCAGGCCTCAAAAGCAAACTGTAAAACATTAGTCGACTGGGAATGATTTTCCAAAGCGACAAGAACAAAAGTTCATTTCTAACTAACCAAATTTTCACTGCATATTTTTAAGGACAGAATCCTGCTGAGAATTTCCAGTGTGCAATTTCATTTACTCTTAACCTTGTTCACCTGCCCCCAAGTTCAAGTTCTTGGCTCCGTTCCCTCAGGCAAACTTCATTCCACTTTATTTGTGAAACTCTAAGCAGTTTCCTTTCTCTGGAAGACTATTAGCTATTCTCTTGGGAACTGAGTTTCTCTCCTAATTCAATCCTCTGTCTGGTAGTCTCACGTAGTGTCCAGGGTTTCAGTCAAAACAATGAAGTTTGCTATGGTTCTCTTATACTCACATGGAGAAGATTATTTCAGCTATAAGAACAGACAAATGAAACATTCTAGTTTTCTTTTTAAAAATTTACACCAGTAAAGCAGCACACATTCAAACTTTCTTAGTCATCAGCCAATACTGTAAGTTCCCCTTCTTATATCAAATAGGATGATTTTACCATCAAGCGCAGAAATCCTGACTCAAAGTGGTTTCATAGAGTAAGTATACTGTTATATACCAGGAAGTCCAAAGGTATTTAACCGATTCAGGGGTTTCGTGATGCCATCAAAGACATAGACCCTTATCATTCCCTTGCAGTATTATTCTCAATTTGATTTAATAATCTCTGTGCAGTGCAATTCTAGACATCATAACTAAATAAGAATGCATCCTGGAAAAAAAAAAAAACATACCTTTTCTTGATGAGACAGGATCTTTTCCAGAATAGCCACAGCAGTCCATTTCTGCACCTTGAACAATCAGGTCCCCTCTGGGGTGGGTAAAAGTGAAACAGGTTTTCCTAAAGACACTAGGTCAGAAAATTGTGGATCTGCTGGGGGTGGTTAAAGATGAGAATAATAGCTCAAGCAGATTTACATTATTGCCTCAAAGATAACTTCATTTTTAGTCTCAGAAATAAATGGAAGACTTTCTAAATGCAACATAAGGAGAAGGCACTGGTGTCTATTAATTTTTTTAACTGAGTTATTTCCAATAGAGTTAGGAGAATGAATGGAGCAAACCAGGCAAAAGAATGTACCCACCATATTCGGAGCCCCTCTCCCTGAGTGTACATGCCTCTCAGAAGCAAAAAGATATACTAGACAATTATCTTACTCTTTTATTGAAAATGACAAATTTCTCAGATAAATAGCACTTACCTTTATCCTACTAAACGAGTTTTCTTTTGTAGTATGAGGCTTATTTTGAAACTTCTCAGACTACAATAATATTTTCTGAATGCTGTGTGAATTTGAAGGTTTCTGTTTCTTGTTCAACTTCACAAGCATACCCTCAGGGTCTTTGGATCAATGTTCCAAAGACTAAATAGGGCATCTGAGAAACTCATTCTGAACTGTCCTTTCTAGTTTTACTTCAATTCCACTGACTGAATTCAGAAGTGGAGAATCATTGTTGCCTACCATTTCGCCAAAAGAATAATATTTAATTTTTGTGTCATCTTTAAACCCAAGCAATTAGCATTCCTAAACTGATCCTTGATAATTGGCATTCTTCCACATATGTATTATTGGATCCAAGTTCTAAAATTAGACTAGTTGTCTTCATATCAATTTCAGAACCTAATTGTAATACTATATTGGGACTTTCTGGAAACACTGAACATTATCAACAAGTTTTTCACAGATTATCTCTTAGCTTAGTGACAATTTATTATAATCTGCTTTCCCCTCTGCAGAAATATTTATTAAGACCTATGGAGAACTGCTAAACAATTTTGGCTATATATTGAAATGCTGATGTACCTAATGTTTTTATTTCTCATTTAAGCACTGCCCCATTTCAACAGGCAGCTTGGCATTATTATGATTATCTATTGTGCATCTCAAAATACGAACTTGAGTCTGCTAAGACTGCCATAAAAAAAATAATAATGGGTTGGCTTAAACACAGAAATTAATTTTCTCACAATTCTAGAGGCTGAAGGTCCAAGATCAAGGTGTCCAGCAGGGTTAGCTCCTTTCAAAGCCCCCCTCCTTGATTTATAATTGGCTTTCTCACTGTTGTTCTTGCAGGCCTTTCCTTTGTACAAGTTGATCCCTGGTGTCTCTCCCACTTCATATAAGGATGATAGACATACTGTATTTGGGCCACATGCAAATAGCCTCAGCCTAACTTTAATTGCATCTTTGAAGGTGCTATGTCCAAATGCAGTCATATTCTAAGGTACTGGAAGTTAAGATTTCAATATATATATATATATATATATATATACATATATATATATATATATATATATATATATATATATATATATATATTTAGGGAGAGACACAAAGATAGAAACTTTGGGGTGACACAATTCAGTCTAAGATGTTATGCAAAACTGAAGCTTTGATTGTATATATCAGACTTTCTCTCTTTCTAGTTTTCACAACTTCAGTGGCACCACCATCCATCTCATGTGACTTACTCTCTGTGCCTTCCCTAATTTCCTCTGACTAGCTTTCCTTCTACTACCTTGATCCCAGTCTCTGTAATTTCCTGTCTGAAATATTTGCCTTTATAAATCTCTTAATTTACCAATTCCATCCACATAGGCTATATCACTATTTCTCATATTACTGAATTTTAATTTTGCATAGAATTGGCTTGAATTTCACTATATGTAGGGTTCTTTCCCCAAATCCTTAAATATATAAATTTGTTGAATCATTAATCTCTGCTCAAAAGTCCTTACATTTACAATTATTTTTCCTGATCATTCTATCCAAAGAGTTTCTCTTCTTACTGTCCAATTTGCCTGTGTCATTTTCTTCATTAAGCATATCACTTTGTGATAGTATTTTCTTCATTATTATTTTGTATATATTTTTTCTAACCCACCCTATAGTTATACCCCTCCAGAGCAAGAACTTTATTACTCTCATTCACAATTTGAACAGTGCCTAGAACATAAAAGGAGCAAAATACACACATATGTAATACATAAATGAAGAGCAAGTCTTCTGGGGTGACTCTCCTCCCTGTAACATACTGTATATTTATCCAAACTGTTCTGCTTCAATGAAGGCTATAGAAAAGACAATATTTCACACAAAGTCTATAAGTGCTTGTATGTTCCCCACTTCTAAACCTCCACTTGAGGTTTATAGAAGTTAAGGTATTTGTCCTAGGTTTACATAGTAGGTGGACTCAAGACTCCTATCTAGCAAGAAGCTCTGGACCCTGCACACTTAGCCATTACTCTCATAGCTTCTCCATTAGGCACAAATAAGGAACATATTTGGAAATTATCTACAGTCCTTAAAAATTCTAAAAATGTATAATTTACCAAGTATTCTTGTGAAGCACTTTAAAAACTCATTTTATATTAAATGTTTAGATTTATGAAATGATGATTTTTTTCCTTCAACAGAGTCAAAGCACTAAGACCAAACAAATCATATAAAATAAAGGAATACCTATATGCAAATGAACAAAGTACATCTTTGTAAATAAGTTAGAAGAGTGCTTTTAAATGTTTTAAATGTTCTTTTATATAAATGTGTGCAGATACATGTACACATATGCATATGAACATGTAACGTAATTATTGGGTTTCAATAAACCTGTGACTTGTTAACAGAAATGCAGCTATATTTAAATTAATGGCAATAAGCTCACCTTTATCAAATATCTTTAAACAATGATCACAGGTTTAACTTATTGTAAATCAAATATATTATGTATTATATAAAGAAAAGAAGAATTTATACTTAAGATCAAAAGCTTTCTGAAACATCATTAAATCAAAATAGAGCATTGTTTTCAGCAAATTACCTTGAACCCTAATATAAGAAAATGATAGTAATCACCATCATGTCATGTCTTAGAACAGACTACTTGTTTGGACTTCAGTTATCAGAACTGGCAATATATATTTCTAATGTACAAATTTAATTGATTTTTTATTTCCAAAATGCATGCAAACTGCTATTTACTTTTCAACAAAATAGATCTATGAACTGAGATTTAAATAATGTAAATCCATACAAATGTCATTGACTATAAACTTAGAAAATATAAAAATACAGGGCTGGGGATGTGGTTCAAGCGGTAACGCACTCGTCTGGCATGCGCAGGGCACTGGGTTCGATCCTCAGCACCACATAAAAATAAAATAAAGATGTTGTGTCCACCAAAAAACTAAAAAATAAATATTTAAAAAATTCTCTGTCTCTCTCTCTCTCTCTCTCTCTCTCTAAAAGAAAAAGAAAATATAAATATACACATAATACTATTTTTTTATCTTGCAATATTCAATTCCCTCCTAGGTAATGGATCAGAAAACAGGTGGGCCCAAGGAAAGAAAGGACACTAGAGAATCTGTGAATAAATTTTATCTTAAATTACATAAATACATAAAACTCTAAGTTCTTAGGCCACATATTAGTATTCAAATAAACAAGTAGAAAATGTAATAAAACTTAACTAATAGAGTAAGGTTTATTTAAATTAAAAAAAGCAAAAATTATTTGAAACAAAGAATATGCAATGGAAAATATATTTACATATATGTGTGTGTGTGTGTGTATAATATATATATATATATATATATATATATATATATATATATATATATATCTCACTCCATATTTATATACATCACCACACCTTGACCATGATGAATGAATTTTACTATTGAAAAAAAATGGAAGCAAAGGCATTTTAACCTGAAGAAATAATAAACGAAGTCATGGAGGTACTGAACATTACAGGCTGTGTAAGAGAAGTATACCAGGTCCTTAACACTAGACTATAAAGCATACAAAGGCAGAGGAATAATGAAGGGCAGAAACCGCAGAAGGGATATAAAACATTACTTCAATGTTCCAGCAAGAAATATAAAATACCTAAATTGTGAATTTGAGAAGTCACATGTTAGTAAATGTTTATTAACGGTTCTTTGAAAGTGTGCGTGTGTGTGTGCATATGCACACATGCACTTAGGTAGATATATATATATATATATATATACCTCTATATATATATATATATATATATATATACCTCTAGATGTTAGTGAGACTCACAATATACTATTTAAGAGTTACTATTTTGGCTTTTGCTTTGTTTCCATTGTTTTATAAAATTTACATATTTTTAAATTTTTATTATTGTAACTTAAATAGCAAATGAACACTTGTTTCTCATAAAATCTACTGTCACTTTTAGCAATTTTGGCATTAACAATATGTCATAAAATCAGACTTTGAATAATGCTTGGTTATTGATGTCTCAGAAATAAATCACTCAAGTTAGTAATTGATGTTATTTTCTATTTTCCTCTCATTGCTGGGTAAAGGAATATAAAATACTAAAAACCTTTGTCTAAAATTTAATTATTAATGATACCAGTAAATTTTTGCTAAATTAGATATTTTCTGAAGTGTGGTAGAATATTTCCTCAATATTGAGTGCTATAATTATAGAAATGTGAATTAAAACTACACTGAAATTCCATCTCACTCCAGTAAAAGTTGCAATTATCAAAAATACAAATAATATTAAATGCTTGTGAGTATGTGGGAATGCAAATTGAAACAATCACTCTGGAAAGCAGTATGGAGAGTCCTCAGAACACTTGAATAGAAACACCTTTTAATCCACCCAGTTATCCCAGTCCTCGATCTATATCCAAAGGACTTTAAATCAGCATACTATAGTGGCACAGCCACATCAATGTTCATAGCAGCTCAATCCACAAAGCTAAGCTCTGGAACCAATCTAGGTGCCTTCAACAGATGAATGGATAGAGAAAATGTGGTAAATATACACAATTGAATATTATTCAGCCTTAAAAAAGAATAAAATTATAGCATTTGCCAGTAAATGGATGGAGGAGGAGACTATTATACTAAGAGAAATAAGCCAGTCCCAGAAAACCATAGGCTAAATGTTCTTTCTGATAAGTGGATGCTAACACACAATAATGGGAGGTTGAAGTGGGATAGAAGTTCATTGGATTAAAGAAGAATGAAGGGAAGGGAAAGAGGATGGGAATAGGAAAGACTGTAGAATAAATCAAACATAACTTTCCTAAGTTCATATATGAATACACAACCAGTGGAACTCAACATATACAATCATGTACAACCACAAAAATGGAAAGTTATGCTCCATATATGTATAATATTTCAAAATATACTCTACTCTACTGTCATTGACACCTAAAAAGAACAAATAAAAAATTTAAATAAATTCAGTGCTATAAAATGACTAAGGATATACAGGATTTTATGTTCAATATGCATTAATATGTTCTTCACTATTTAAGTGAAGAAATCCCAGAATATAGTAAGTCAAGCCTTGATATGTAATGTTTGTCCATTTCCTCATTTCCATGGTAAATTACTCCAAAAATGGTCTTGTAAAGCTAACAAGCAAGTTGACATTGAACACAGACATAAAAGAGATGTGCAGTACTACATCATCATACACACATATAATGAATACTACCTCAAGGGCATAAGCAAAAGTAAAATTCATTAAGATATTTAGAAAGTAATGATGAGTGTTGAATACTTATTAACTATTTTTATAATGTATCTTTTAATTGTATGTCTAGATAATTTAAATTTAAACAGTGGTTGTGTTTAACAATTAGGTCACAAGATTTTTATAATTTAACAATTGCACTCATGAGCCAGCTTCAGTATATCAATGATTGGAGGTAAAATATCTAATTTTCAAAATTAGTACACTGGAACTTTCCATTTATTAGAAATAAACATTAGCAATGTTTGTTGTCAACACATTCAGTCACTCTTCAAAGATCTTTCTCAAAACTTATAGGTATATTTTAGTATGTGGGGGATAACTCATAGACTTTAAGAAACAAAACAAAATAAATTAAAAATAGTAAAATGTATTATCCTGGAAACTTGGAAAAAGTTGATATACAAATCACTTCATTTCTCAAAGGATTTGAAACTCCTTTAAAAAATCAATTGTACTTTACCAGTTCATCAAATAAATAGACATTAATATGCATAAATTGGTTTTCCAAAAAGATATTATGAAAAAATTATAAAATTTGGGTTAAACATTAAATTAAGACAAAACAACAACTTCATAGATAATGTTTTACATGAAATCAGAAAAATAAAAAATACAGATATGTATTAGACATACAGAATATAATTACATCTTTG
The DNA here is from genome assembly GCF_048772815.1 of Callospermophilus lateralis. Lineage (NCBI taxonomy): Eukaryota > Metazoa > Chordata > Mammalia > Rodentia > Sciuridae > Callospermophilus > Callospermophilus lateralis. The sequence goes on along the minus strand of NC_135312.1, from coordinate 47,130,328 downwards.
TCTCTCCTGTGGTAAAGGGGAATCATTAGTTTCTAGAAGATAAAGAGAGTCTACAGAAAAAAGAATGTATATAAACTTTAAAAACATATTTATATATTATGTATCTTTGCATATATTTTATCTGTACAAGCACAGCATATGTTTTTCTTCTGAAAACATGTCAAATACACATACATACAAGTACATTTATAAGATTTTCTTTTAATGTTTTTTTTCTGTCAAATTCATGATGGTTTTCATCATGCATTCAAATATATTCTTGATGAAAACTGAAATGGATAAGGTACATTGTTCATCCTGCAAATTCCAAAAGAAAAAAAAAGCTAACTTATTGAAGATAAATTAGTTTATAATTGAGTATTTCAACATGAAATATTGTAAAGTTCTCTGATTCAGAAGGAATATCCTACATTAGTGTCCTTTATAGTAGAGTTCAAACTTCATTTTGAAGTTCAGATTGAATAGATTACTATAAAGGAGATGGTGTGTTCATATCTAAAACACAGTTTACTACCTGATTATGATGAGATAAATGTTGACTGAAAACAGACATAAAAGAGATGTGCAGTACTACACACATCTTTTTTTAAAAACTGGTCAAAATCTTTCTTAAAACAATTATTACTTTCTCTCATATATGCTTTATCATTTTCTCAAACATAAATTTTATTCTCTAAACTCCTATTATACTTATTATATCATCTTGGAAATTATGCAGTTTATTTCTTTCTTCATTTGATTTCTTTTTAAATATAAAGAATAAAGATTTATTTTGACTTATGGGTCTTTTCCACTGTCAAAAATCTTCCATTGAATTTTGTAATTAATTTTAAAAAATATTGACTAGTAAATTTCAAAAAAACTGTATCAAAAGTGATATTTAACCTGTTTTTAAATTCAAATCCTTCTTAAATGTTTTTAAATTATGGAACATTATAAAAGTGAGAAGATTTTGTATTACTAAGGTAGTGATTTAGAACATCACTTCATAGAGATAGAAAATTTCAAAAGATTGACATACATAAAAATTGAGCATCCTAAAAAATTTGCTGCCATAGAAAATCAATGGAAAAAAGTCAGAATACAAAATTGCTGGAGAAAATTATGCTTCGGGTGGAATCAAACTTCATTTAGACAGAAAAGCTCATCACAATATATTCTGTGAGGTTCGACTTTCAACTCTTAAAGAAAGTAAACACATGTGCACTGTTTTTGCAGCTTTGAAAAGTAAGTTTTTATTCCAAGAGTGGAAAGTAACCAGATATTTTTATAGTTCAGTAGTCAACAATATTTTTTAAATTTATTACTGAATTACAAAATTCAATGGAAGAAAGAAAGAAGCTGTGTAATTTCCAAGTAAGTAAGTGTAAAAGTTGTTTAGAAAATAAAATTTTTATTTTAGAAAATGACAAATATTTATGAGAGGAAATTATATTTGGGCCTGAAGTTGAAGACCAAATTTTGATAAACTTGTAATATTTGCAAAATATATAAAATGAATCATAGGCAAATATTTTAATATTGTTATTTTAAAATGCACTTAAACACTTAAAATCTCAGAGATATATAAGCCATAATTTAAAAGCATCTCAAAATATCTTTGTCTGTGTCCTTGAACACCTGAAATTTGCAAGTGAATCTACCCATCAAGATCTCAAAAAGAAACATTTAAAAAATCCCAGGTTTGCAGTATGGAGATTCCTCACAAAGCTTGGAATGAACTCCAATTTGACCCAGTTATGCCACTCCTTGGTATATACTCAAAGGACTTAAAATCAGCATGCTACAGTAATGCAGCCACATCTATGTTTATAGTAGCTCAATTCACAATAGGTAAACTATGGAACAACCTAGGTGCCCTTTAATACATGAATGTTTGTATATATACACAATGGAATATTATTGAACCTTAAAGAAGAATGAAATCATGGCATTTGCCAGTAAATAGATGAAACTGGAGAATATTACGCCAAGTCATATAAGCCAATCCTAAATGCTATTTGTTTTCTCTAATGCACAGATACCAATTCACAATGGGAGGGTGGGGGGCAGGGAAGAATAGAGGTACTTTATTGTAGACAGGGGGGAGTGAAGGGAGGGAAGGGGATATGGGGTTAGGAATGATAGTAGAATGAATGGGACATTATCACCTATGTGCATGTATGATTACACGACCTGTATAACTCTACATCATGCATAACCAGAAGAATGAAAAGTGATACTCTATCTATGTATAATATGTCAAAATTCATACTCCTGCCATGTTTAACTAATTAGAACAAATTTAATTTTTTTTAAAATCCCAGTTTTTTTAATATTTATTTTTTAGGTGTAGTTGGACACAATGCCTTTATTTTATTTACTTCTTTTTATGTGGTGCTGAGGATCAAACCCAGGGCCTCTCATATGCTAGGTGAGCGCTCTACCACTGAGCTACAACCCCAGCTCCCCCCCTCAAAGTCCCATTTTTGTGTGGAATTCATCATATATACATAACCTAACAATGGAATATAAAATATTGTACCACTACTTTTCCAAAAAAAAAAAGAACCCAGAAATAAAATCAAACTCAATCCTATGCCATTTGAAAATATTTATCCGTAACTATTCTAACAAAAACAAAATCATTATCATGTAAACTTGTTTAACAACCCCTTCTAATATCATTAATTTAAAGCATATAAATTTGCATGTACTGCCATTCAACCTCACCTACTTCCAATTAAATTTTTTATGTGAGAGAAATTTAGTACACCAATTATTGTGGGCATTCATTGATTTAGTACGTTTTTAGCACCTGCTATATTCCAATGCTGTTACAAACACAGATTGGGAAAATGAATAATATGTTGTCCTTGTCTTTTTATGTAACTCTGTCAATCATATTTATTTAAAATATATATGATGAAATTGATTTTTGTACAACAGGCCATGGGATTGAAAAATAACAGAGAAAATTCTTAGGTGAAATTAGAAAAATCCTATCTTTTGGATACATACATTTAGTTTTAATTATAGCAATATTAATGTATTGTCAACAGTCACTACTAAGCCTTCAACTTGATATAAGATATCTGAGAAAGTGAAAAGCACAGAGTAGAACATTTTAAAAATTCAGACGAACTTGTTCAATGTAAAAATCACTGTTAATGGGATACAGAGAATGAGAGAATTAGAACAGGAAGAAAAAATAAGATATTTTATAGTTAATAAAAACACTATCAAAATTCAGTTTTAAAATTATTTAGCTCTTATAAAATGAGAATGGGAAGATGAGAAAATGACATTTAAATAAACGAATAATTTATATAGATATTCTTTTTTTTTGATGGATCATGTCACCTGTTTCTTTCAAAATACAGTAAATATAAATACATACACACATACAAGGCACTTTCAATCAAAAGAGAGTGGGTGTATGTTTATCATATTCCTGTATATTTATGAGAAAATAAGCTAGAAAACACTGGCTAATTAGAGGAGAGACTTGTTTATGTGGTTTCAAGTAAGTCCTGTTGGCAAACTATTAGCCAAAAATCATATGACTCACTTCAATTCAAGGAGGTGGAGCTCTAAGGAAAGAAGAGAACTGAGTGAAAATGAATATTAAAAACACTAATTATTATTGTTTTTCATGATTCAAAAAAAAAAAGAGAGAGACTTGACTTTTTTTCTACTATGTAAAAGAAAGTGCCTATGAGATTCACATTCCTTTTACTAGAATATTTGTTATTTCTTTTTGTCCTGAAAAAGCAGTATATTCAGGAGAGCCAAAACAGTTGGTGAATAGAAATTATGAGGTAGAGGGATACTATACTTAGTAGAATATGAGCTGATGGTAAAATATGAATAAAAATGTGAACAGAGAAAGAGCACCTAAAACAGCATGGCACACAAAATGTGTCCAACAAATTTTGTGGAGAGTTTCCTTTTTTCTTTATTAATTGGATATAGAGGGGGTTGATAACAGTGCAGATCCCAAGAAAAGATTCAATAATGTTTGTGATGATAATTTAACTTCTGAAGCTGTCTTGATTTTGTATAAAATGGGGAGGCCTGGTTACACAATTATTTGTGATGTTGGACCCATATGACATCAATTTCTACCTTTTCAGAAATGAAATTTTTCTTCTGGGGGATTCTTGTTAACAAGATGGTTGTATTAATATGCTGTGATTTTTTTTAATTTTCATGTACATTATAAATACTTTAATATTCTAAGGCAGTGCCCTAAAACAACTGACTTAAGAAATTGGGAAAAGGTAAAAACATTATCTAAACTGTATAAAATCTTAAATTTCCAAATAACTATCACTTCTTAAAGTATTTTTTAAATAATAAGAGTCTACACTGATGTAATAATCCCCAGTATTACTTTCTGTGGTTTCATTATGTCTCATGTGTGAAACAATGCAGGCATTTTCAGCAGTGAAATGATTGAATTATGAGAGTTTTAACTAATCAGTGGATTAATCTACTGTTATGGATTAATTGTGTGCTAATTGTAGATAAGAAGAGTGTAGCTAGAGGAAGTATGTCACTGGGGGTATGCCTTTAGGGTTTATGTTTTGTCTTTGGATGAGAAGATTTGTCCTTCTCCCTCTTCCCCTCCCCAACCCCCATACTCCTCTCCCTCTTCCCTTCCTGGTTGCCATGTTCTGAGCTCCTTTTCTCTGCCACGTCCTTTCACAATGAAGTTCTGACACCTCCAGCCCAGAGTTGTGGAGTTGGCCCACTGCCGAGAGCCATTAGCCATGTAGGTATGACAATTTCCTTGCCAGTGTACCCCATGTTGCTTAAATGGGGTAAAATGAACTTGCCTTGGACATTTTGCAGTGACATTGCATGTAAGGTGACCTTGCTCAAGGACCAGGGCGGATCCGGGTTTAGGGTGGATCAGGGTTTAGGGCTCTCCTTGGGTTTAGGGCGGTTCCAGGTTTAAGGTGTACCCTGCTGGGAATAGGGCGTATCCTGCTGCCTCAGGTGTGCCTGTAGTTCCCTTTGAGTTCTCCCGGGATTCAGAGAGTATTTGGGCAGAGAATGTGGATTTCCCCAGAACGTGACTGTAGAGTGATTGGAGAGTGTCGGTGTGAGATCGGGAATAAAGAATTGCTGTCTGAATCTACAAAGCTGTAAGTGGCTCGTGATTTTGTGCCCAGCCAGACTGCGGCAGCCCACCTTGGACTGAGTCTCTGAAACCATGAGTCAAAACACAAATTTCCTCTTCTAAATTATTCTTGTCAGGTATCTTGGGTACAGTGATGAAAAAGCTGACTAAAACACTTGTCATGCAGAGGTTGCTGGGTATAATTCAGTAGTGTATCCTGGAGTTCAGGTTGTCAAAGTGAATCCAAATAATAAGTAAAAATATAATACAGATCTATGCCATTATCCTCTGACATTCATTAAAGTTGGTCTACAGGCAGGGGCCACAGGCATTAAATTACTTCGGAGGGTTTTTTGTTTGTTTGTTTGTTTTGTTTTTTTAAGACGACAGTGAATGAGACATGATGCTGTAAAAGCAAATTGGGAAAAGGAAAAATATCTCCAATGCTTTCACATTGGATTTTAATGTTATCTGGGAGAATGGGGGAGATATGGTGAGAGGAGAAGTTAAACTTTTTTAAAAAGTTGAGGGATTTTTTTGGAGAGTGGGGGATAGGGGGTGAGTGTATTCTGGAGAACAATTTCTTGTTAAGATTTGAGAAGGGAAAAAAATATGGATACAATATGGAGAAAACACAAAATCAATAAACGGGAAAGAAAAAAAACAGAGAAGAATTAGATCCGTGAAAGTTTGGCAAATGGAACTGATCATATCCTAATTGGTTACTGTACAACTATGGGTATCCCAAACCATTTACCATAACTGAGTGCCCCTCCTATTATCCTTATTTGCCTAGCTACTTCTCCCCTCCCTTCTTCTCTTCCTTCTTTTTTTTTTTTTTTTTTTTTTAACAGCAGGTACCAATGACTTTCTTTGGAAGGTTGTGCTGTGGATATAGAAATCCATTTGCCACTGTGAACCTGTGGAAGTATCTGGAAATTACACCTCTTAGGATAGCCCTTAACCCATGTCATAATAGTCTCCAGTTCCTTTGGTTCCAGTTGGAATAGTTTCTAAAACATAATTTTCACACAGCTAACCCATGGGGTGAGTCTGAGGCTGGAAATTTATAGTATAATCACATTTTTGCTTTCATTCTTCTCCTTCTCTTGAGAACACATTCCTTACATCCTGGCCCTTTTCTCCTGGGAACAACTTCTCAATGAATTAGGTACACTGAATTAATTGCTGATCTCATGTTTGGCTTTTTGAAAATATGGTTAAATCAAGAATCAAAAGTGTTCTGCTTGTGGTGGTTGTCATTTTCTTTTACTCTTAATTGAACTTGGATAACTGATTTAAAGTATTGCTTTATATGAGGGTCATAAAAACAGAAAAGGTTTATATCATGTCTCACATTGAATTAAAAACTGAAGAACTATTTCCAAGAAAAGTATGATAATGAAGGAATGTTTGAAAATCATACATTTTTATAAATTATGAAATTGATTACAAATTTAGTGTTTCATTTATGAATTTTTTTTAAGTTTGTTAATATAAAGAAGAGTAATGGGACAAAGCAGATTTTGAAAATGTACTCCTACCTCCCAAGACCCAGATTAAAAAAATGTTGAAAATACACATACTCAGTAATGCAAAATAGAAGGATTTGAGTCCAGAATAATTTAGAAGTAATTAATATTCCTTTTTCATTTCATTTTGTTTTGTTTTGAGACTTGGTCTCACTCTGTTGCCCAGGCTGGTCTCAAACTCTTGAGTTCAAGCTATCTCCCTGCCATAGCCTCCTGAATATCTGGGACTATAGTCAAACACCACTGAGTCCTACTTCAGTGATGGATATCTAGTTTAGTAACTAGGGTGTTAGGTAACCTTCTAAGGTGGCTCCAATATTTCCACTCACAAACCTGTGGAAGCTCCTCTCCATTGAACTGCTTATTCCTAATAGACCACCTCAAAGTTGAGTGGATGTCATGATTAGATAAAAGAAATTTTACCTTATTTTGCTAGCAAATTTTCTCCCTCTCTTGATTTTCTGCCAACAAACAGCAAGAAACTAAGGTCCTCAATCCAACAAATGGAAATAAGTGGATTCTGCTAGCAATCAAATGTTCTTGGAGGTGAATCTTTTCCTAGTTGAACTTTCAGAAAAGACACTGTGATTGATGCCTGATGGCAGATTCTGGAGAAATCCAGAAGCAGAGGCCTAAACAAGCAGTACTTGGATTCCTGACATAAAGGACTGTGAAATAATAAATTTGTATTTTTTTAAGAGACTATTTTTTGCCACAGTTTGTTGTGCAATCAGTAATGAATACACCTAATATGTTTTATACTATGCAAAAGTTACATAGAAAAACTTACAGTCTTTGCCTTCATGGTGTTTTCTATCTACTGAATTAAATTGTTAAACAAATGCTACATAGAATGAAAACAAATATTATAAAACAAAGTGGTCAATAGAAGACTTTTGGCACCAAAGAATAACAGAGATTGTTAAGGTCAAGAGAGAGAGAGAGAGAGAGTGAGAGAGAGAGAGAGAGATATTGAGAGAGAGGAAGAATGAATTTGATATTGGCTTTTAAACTTCTTTTACTTTTTATTTTTTAGTATTGAAAACTAGAAAACACATAGCAAATCAAGTGAAAGTCCTATCATCTTAGAGTATATTCATTGAGAAACAAAGTCAAGGGTGGATATGTTACTTTCAAAAAATGAAGAGTGACTAACTGAGTGAGTACAGAAGAAGCTAGGATGTAAAATATATTGTCAGGTCAAAGAAGACATCAAATGTCATTATTATCATCATCACCACTGATTCTATTGTGGAATTTATTCTATGTGTAGTAGTGTTTTATCAATGTTTTGAAAATGGCAATAACACAGATTTGCTTTTCTGTTGATTGAACTTGGCAGGTGAGAAAATGTCAACTTCCTGTGTCAGACAAATGTGAAAGGGAGTTATCAGCATAGAAAAGGAGGGTATTTCTAGAGGAAGGAGTATGAAGCACCAGAGATGAACTTGACAATTGCATGGCTTTGTTCAGAGCTGACAGTAAGTGTTAAGAAAAACTTCAGCACAAATTGGATTTCAGAGTCATACAAGTCTTCAAAGGGCTGTATATATGTATGGTTCTAGATGCTTCCTTGTTTTAATTATGGTTGAACAGCTCAGAAGTATCAGTTTTCCACTTATAAAATCCCTACAATATAAAACACTGAAGCAACACTAAAGAGAAAGACTACTTAGCAAATTTAAAAAAAAAACTTAAAAAAACACTTCCAAAAGGTAAATACTTATAATTCAACTTACATGAGTTATCGAAAATAAAACAATTATAGAAATAAAAAATTTCTAAATTATCATATTTGAAAAAAATTTTCAAATTTGTTGAAGATAACAGATCAACAGTTTATGTCACTTTCCAAATCATTTTAACAAAATATGTTATTTTCTGATACTAATACAGATGGTCCAAGTATCTCTACAACTGTGGCTAAAATCAACATAATAACATTGAGAATGGTTTCTCAGACTAAAATCTTCTGCATACACAACACAGCCCATATTTCATAACATTCACAATTTGAAAAAATATATCCAAATATTTTAAATATATTCAAATATTTTTTATTTATTATATCAATTATATACTTAGTGTGAATTTTTATTGGGAATAAGTGTTCTCTGCATATTATACTGGGTCTTATAATGAAATGATTGTCCGTGAGTGCTTTTGTTTCCTTTTACTTCACTACTTAGCTAACTATTAGAGCACTACATCTATCATATTGGGCAAGAGGGATTTTCATTAACTGCTTTGAAAAATTATGCTTACTTTGAAATTCATATTTTCTCTGTAAGTGCAATCAAAATAAATTACCCTACTTAGGCTATAAGGTGAATTTCAGACCAATTCTGGAGGATTATATTTTTAGGATTTTATCAATGACTTTAAAATCAAAGAGCAGTGAATTTAGATGTTATAGTCTATGTCCTTACTTGATAGCAATTAACACTTCCCACATCCCCCAGTGTACTCTAAATACCAGAGAACTGAACTTTAATAACACTTCAGTTTAACATGACTCTTCATGATCATTAAAGAAAAATGACTAAATTAAGTCAGGAACACAGAAGCATTCCTGTAAACTAGATTATACATAATATACTTGGTCCTTGTATTTTATTCAACAGATTGAAATAATGAAAATTTTTAAAAGAAACACTTCAGTATTAAACAAACAATGTTATTTTAGCTACTAAATATGAGTCAATGAATATAATACCTTATAAATTATTGTCCTTTAATGAGATAAATCGTTAGACAAACTAAGAAAATAAACTATCATAGAAAATATTAAAAATAATTAAGAAAAAATAAAAGAAATTATTTGTGAAAAAAAAAATTGCCATTGCTAGTAGAAAAAAATTGAACTTCACCATGAAAAGAAGTCTCATTTAGCCAGGCAATTAAAACATCTAAATGTCGGAATTGATTCAAAGGGAAATCTATTCTGCTTACTCATTTGATGCTGTACTTGTTTATCTACTCTACAAAAAGCCAACCAAAGATTCAACAAATGTTTGTATATCTACAATAATAGGGACTCAGTACTTTAAGAAAGCCTATTTTATAACTGAAAATCTCTTAGAAACTTCTTCACAAAATTCTTACATGTATACTCCCCAAAATGTGGACACTTATAAACCTGGAATTACACATAATAAACCTAAGCTAATACAACATTGTAAACCATCAAAAATATAAAGAGGTGTCACATATCGTTTACTGTCAATATTTCCAAGTAGAATTACACTACAGAATTCAACAGTAAAATGTATTTCTAACTATGTTCATCTCCAGATGCAGCAAAATAGAAATGTTTTCTGTAAACAATAGCCATTAAGTACTATCAAAAGTATTTATAAAACTATTATCTTGTCTGTTATTATCTATAATATTTTTAATGTAGACTGTCTTCATATATGTACTGTGGATAATAATGATTACCACGTTTCACCATCATTTCTAACCCCATGACCCCTCCTTTCCTCTCCAACCCCTCTGCCCTATCTAGAGTTTGTCTATTTCTCCCATGCTCCCTCTCCCTATCCCACTATGAATCAGCCTCCTTATATTTAAAAAAAAAAAAAATTCAGCATTTGGTTATTTGGGATTGGCTAACTTCCATTATCTTCTCTAACTCCATCTATTTACTGGAAAATATCATGGTTTTGTTCTCTTTTATTGCTGAATAATATTCCAATATTTATATATGCTACATTTTCATATCTGTGTTTCAAATGTGGTAGTAAGTTACCAGGTCACTTATTTATTTTGAAGATCACATGAATTATTGTATATAAAATCTCTGACAAAGTGCTAAGTACATAATAATGCTCAAAATTAGGCTACATTCTTAATGTTTCTAGTGTTAAATATACTTAATTTTGAACACTTTGAGTTTAATCAAGAAGAGAATAATATTAACCACAAATACTGATATCACTAAAAAAAAATCAACAATAGCAACAAGCAGTTATTGACCATATGTGATTCTAAGCAGTGTTCTATATTCTCTAGAGGATTAAAAATATTTCTGATAGAATTTATCAAAAAATCATTCTTAATATAAAGCATTTTTAATCGTTGCCATTTTGTGAAATTTACTTTCAACAACAAAATAATAAAAAATATGGATATTTTAATATAAATTTCTGTTTTACCCTGCTTGCTGCTAAATATATCTCCTCTAGCATGAACACATCTTTCACCCTAGTCTTGTATGTGTATTAGAGTTTGGATATAAAATGCTACCTGGAAAACTCAAGTGTTAGGCAATGAAGGAATGTTCAGAGGTGAAATTATTTGATCATGAGAACTATAAATTCATCAGTTGATTAATCCACTAGATTAATAATTTGAATGGACTAGTGGGTGGTAACTGTAGACAGGTGGGGTATGGCTGAAGGAAGTAGGACACTAGGAGCATGCCATTGATAATTATATTTTGTCCCTGGTTCCTCCCACTATCTCCCCCACCTCTCTCTCTGCTTCTCATCGGCTATGGGCTGAGTGAGTGGCTTTCTACCAGTATGTCTTTCCACAGTGATATTCTGCCTCATCTGGCCCTGAACTAACCATGAACTGAGACCTATGAAATCATGAGCCTAAAATAAACTTTGTTTGTTTAAGTTGTTCATGTCAGGTATTTTGGTCACACAAGCTAAAGTTGACTCAACTAAAAGTTGAGAATGCTGATTTATCCACATAGAAATCTTCTAGACTTGTCCTTCCCTCCCCCAAAACTATTTCACCTAGGTATTTTCCATTAGAGTTAGAGGGAGCTCAACTTTTCTGGTTTCTCGGGCTCAAATAAATGGCATCAATCATCTTTGCCTCCCCTCTTTTTCTTACTCTTTATGTCCAATATAAGAACAAATCTTATTTTGGTGTTATCCACTTACATCTATATAACGGGTTCTCACTATTGCCAATATTATAATCCTTTTGGAAGCTGCTTTTATCTGTCTCATGGGTTATTACGATAAGCTTCTGACTGCTGTCGTCCCCTATCTATCTTAACAGAGCAGTTGGAACAGTTCTTTTAAAACTCAAATCAGATTAAGGCCCTCTTCAAATAACCACTCCTTTGGCAAATCATTTTTCCACAAATTAAAAAACTATCCAGTTAGATCCCATTACCTTTGTGACATCATTTTCTCCTACTCTGTTCAAGCTGATTCAGCCAAACAAAACTTATTTCTTGAACCAATAAAGACACATTGCTTCAAACTCTTCTTCAAGATTTCCACTCACTGTACTCCTTCCCTTCTTTCAAGTATGTTTCATGTCCCCTTTTCAGTAAAATCTACAATGTGCATGCAACCTCTGTCTTTATCCTTACTTCTTATGCACATTACTGTTTTATTCTTCTTCATAACACTTGTTTAGTCAGCTTTTCATCACTGTAAACAAACAAATAAGCAAACAAAAAATCTGACAAGAATAACTTAGAGGGGAAAATGTTATTTGGAACCCAACATTTTCAGAAGTTTCAGTCCATGATTGACCAACTCCATTGCTCTGAACCTGTGGTAAGGCAGAACATCATGGTGGAAGAGCACGGCAGAGGAAAGCAGCTCAAGACATGGAAGTTAGGATTCAGGGAGAGCAAAAGAGGATCCTGGGGAACAAAGATACACTCCCAATAATCCACCTCCTCCAGACATAGACCCTCACCTGCCTATAGTTATCAGTTAGTCCTTTGAAATTATTAATCCACCAAATGGATTAGTTCACTGATTACACTACATCTCTTATAACCTAATCATTTCACCTCCTGCTCTCACAGGAGCTTTGCAGGGGACACCTCATATCCAAAGGTACCATAACAGTACCTTTCATTCTCACAAGATGAATTATTTACCTATTAATTATATCTAAGATTTCTTTCTGTCTCTACTAGTATTATACTTCCTCAAGACCAAATTATTTATCAGTTGATTTATTGTATCATCTTACTAAAAGCAATGGCCAGAATTAGCGGGTGCTAAATGGGTGCACCAAGTATACTGGCAATAATTCTGATCTCTGCCTATGACACAGAGAAACTAGTAATGAAGTAAATAATCATCAATGTGAGATAGCATGTCAGTCAGCAGTAACTCTTTGGAAAGAATTATCTCTTCAAGGAAATATACCTGTGAACAAAGGCACACATCCATCAAACTCCTGAATCTGGATGTTGATATGTGCAACCTGGGAAGATAAACAAAGCTTATTATTCACCTTTTACTCCTCTTTAGAGTTTTTCTTTATATTTTTATGAAGAAACTTATATTTAATTATGGTTTAATATCTAGAAAGAAAGTGATATATTATAATTTTTTTAAATATTTATTTTTTAGTTGTACACAATACCTTTATTTTGTTTATTTGTTTTTATGTGATGCTGAGGATGGAACCCAGGACCTCGCACGGGCTAGGCAAGTGCTCTACCGCTGAGCCACAACCCCAGCCTGTGAAATATTATTTTATAAATACGGATTATTTACAAAGATGTGAAGCTATTGAAGGTCCTGAAGAAAAGTACTCCTAAACAGGTCATTTTAAGAATAATCACCACCAAATTTTTATCCTATTTATCTAATAGTTACACACAAAATTCTCTTTTATATGAAACATTATAAAAGTCATAACTTACTACTTATGGAAACTTAAAATAATTATGTTGTTTTAGAAACACATTTTTTTTCACAAAATAATTTTAATATTTTGTGCCTGGGCTAGCAGCATTTTGCACTGTGACATCCCTATACATACATAAAAATTTTATCCAAGTACAAACATTAAAAGCAGTGTAGCATAAGCCATTGCTTATACAAAGGTAAATAGACACTGTAATGTTTTCTTCTTGAATCATTTTTGCTGAGTAGTAAATTGCATTACATGTTACTGATCTGTAGTATATACACTTTGAACTGTGAGGTATGACAACTCCCTAAGAGAAGAATCAAACATGTAAACCTGAATGTTTTGAGTTAGTTTTTGTTTTTTCCTCTTCTTCATTTGCTCTGGGTTTGAATGTCTTATCAACTTTTCTTGAAGTGAGATGGATTTCAAATTTACTACAGTTTTTGATACATAAAAAATTACCAAGTAAGTATCTATAAAAATTAGCATTATAAAAAATGTAATCTCTCAAACATGTCAATTCACTTTTGGGAGAATCTCCTTGTCATCACATAGTAGAAGATTTTCATTTGGAGTATCTGGATTGACATTTTACTTTAAGAGATATATCTCATTCTTATGAGTCCCTTCACCCTTACACAGACAAAAATCAACCTTTTTACATAAAACTTATATTTTATGTAACATTTTTCAATAAATTATAAAAGTCACTTCTATTGGCATATTTATATGAGCAGCACTACTCCCCGAAAAACAGGATTATTCTAAAAAGGCCTTTAAACCATGATAACTAAGTGGTCACATCAGGTATACAGGAAGCCTAAAAGCACACCAGGGTCAGGGTTATGTATTGGCAGAAATGACCTTCTGACTCTCAGTGGCAACATAGTCTCTGGACACTGTGTTATGACAAGGTACTGCCAGAACTCTGGGTTTTGAAATGGTCCCCTTGAAACATTCCTGGATGATTCCACTTGTTAAATGTTCATGGTGGTGGAAGTCATTAAAGGAGACCAGACAAGTTGAGTGGACCAGAATCTAAACACCTCACTCATTCTTCAATGGGCAGCATGGAATCACCTTAAAAGTCTTTCATGGGTAAGAAAATATTTAAGAAACACACAGTAGCCTAGAATTCTGAATTCACTTCCTTGTTTTACATTCTGATGCTACTAATTCATAGAAATTACAAGGCTAGGCAAATTCAAACAATGATGCAAATTTTTTCACTAATGGGTGTTTGTCTGCATGTAGAACAGACAAAGAACACAAGTTTGAAACTGAGACCTAGAAAAAGACTAATAAAAGGGAGTTAAATGATAAATAATCTCTATTTCAAAAGTAGAATGAAATGATTGTAGACTATTACTAATAGATCATTTATGTAATATCTACTACCAAATGTTTTTTTTTAACATTTAACAAGAAAACAAAAACTTGGACCTACTCCTTGTTGAGCATGTGATTTAATCTGTATAAAGTATTATTTAAAGCCAGTAATTTAACAAGTAGAAGCCCAGGAAACATCTTACAAATTCTAAAGTGTAGAAATCCTTTCCCTTAGATGAAAGTGCATCAAATATATCAGATGCTGTCTCTTGAAATGTGACTCTGTCTATTCAAGCATTAAGACCAATTTGATAATGTAATTATGTAGGAAATCTACTTGCTTTATCAGACTTTCAACATGTCAAGATAAGAACAACTGAATAAACAGATGGTGCATATTATTAAGTTTTCTCAATACCCAAGACATCTATACTTTTTATTAATCTTACTTGATCCTCAAACTATATTAGGAATGATATTTTCCAGTTTCAATATTGAATGGTTTATAGAGATTTTAAAAAATAACTAAGTAGAACTGAAGAAATACAGAATCTATCATGTTTTCCTTTTTGTAAAGTAATCAAATAGATAACATGACAGTATGGTAAGGAGAGCAGAATGCTACTAAATATATCTACAGAACTAGCTCTAAATATATATTTTAAAGATAAATTAACAGCTTCATTTTTCTTTCTGCATCTTTCAGATTTCAATTCAACCAGACAGTGAAAGGGGAGAAAAATAGATATACTAAGAGATTATTTTATTACATATATTATTTATACTTTCACAACAGGAAGGTAGGACTCTGTTTTACCAAGATTTATTAACTGCCATCTGTCGTTTTCTTGTTTGAATGTATTCTATTATATTTATACAACCCTCTTGAATATTTTTCACTTCTCTGCTTTCACATTTCTTAAAAACATTGAACTTATGTTTACTCTCTCTATATATATCTCCATTTCATCATGGCTTATCTGTAAACATCTGCATTTAACAAGAAAACATGTAATAATTATAAAGGCCTGTTCTTATAGATTCTTTTATAATTTCTATATAACCCTGTGCCAGATTTGTTGGATATGTGTTATTTTGTTTTACAATTATAGTTAACAATGTGGAATCTCAGTTTACAACCATTTTCCTATTCACAGCTATTAATAAATGATTCATGCATGTGGTATTACTATTGGAGTGATTCAGAAGTATTAAGGAAAAGAGGGTAAGAAATTTTTGATTTCATATTCACTGTAGTCATATAATATTTCTGTCACCATTTTTTAGTGGTGAATCTAAGTCTAAAGAAAGTCACTGTGTTCTCTAAAGAAGGACACCAAACATTTGATCTCCAATAACTAGAATAATTTAAAAGATATTTTAAAATATGAAGCTAAAGCTGAGATAAAGTAAATTATATAGTGTTTTCTGAGAGTTATAAAAATGTAAAAATTATTGATGCATTATAGCATTAATAACTTACAGTTAACTCAAATAGTAAACCAACCAATATGTCATATTCCTCAAAAACCTGTACACATGTGCATTATGCTAAATAAACAAATATAACAAAAAAAAAATGAGAAGGGAATTGTTTTCTCAGACATTTGGTTTAAAAGCAGAGTTTATTGTTTTCAGATTTCACATACTGTACATAATTTGAAAGTCCAGTAGTACCAATCAAAATTAGATATACCTTCAGGACTATGTTACTAAAGTGATAGAAACCCAATATAAAGCATCTTAGGCAGTAACAGGAACTTACCTAAAGAACAGTGATTTAACTCTTGTATCACAAGTAAGGATTGAGTCTAGAAAGTCACTGTAATTGTTTTTTTACTAGAACTAAGTGAACAATTTAATCTCTTAAAAAGTGAAGTTTAGACTCTGACAGTAGTCATATTTCTCACAAAATTGAGGAAGCAGGTTCAGAAGAATTCCCTCAGCTTCTTTGACCCAACATTCTCCTTTGTGCTCCTAATTATTCTCCGGGCCACTTTTCTAAGACACCCAGTGACCTCATTCCCTCAACGTAAATATCAAAAGTTGAATGTTATTAATTTTAATAATTTTTTATTTCATTATCCATACTTTCCTAGAATAAACCGTTACTCACATGGCTTCAATTATTGGCAACACTCAAATGAGTCATATATTTTTTCCTCCCTTCCCATGCTATTTCCCAAACCTCCATTCTATATTACAGAAGCTCTCTGACCTAAAGAAGTTTTAACCTATAATTTTTCAACTTTGTGATGGTGTGAAAGTGATATGCATTCAGAATAAAACATAACTTTGAATTTTGAGTCTTTTTCATTTCCCAGACTAATGATTCGCAACTTGGTGTGCTTTCACAATGCTGGAGAGCTCCTGGTCAATCACAGGAGGGACAAGTGGTACTGTGCAGTGTATGGTATGCAATGAATTACATTTTGTTATCCTCAACACTTTATTATAAAATAGCCTTTGTGTTAGATGATGTTGCCCAATTGAAGGCTACTGCAACTGTGTTAAGCCTGTTTAAGATAGACTAGGTTAGATGTATTAAATGCATCTTTTTCTTAATAGTATTTTTGTCATTAAGGTGGGATTTATATGAATATAATCCCATGTCATGGAGCATTATACTTAATTGACACTGTGAACAGTTCATATCAAAGCCAATTCAATAGCAATATATTATGTTTAGAAGAGGCATCAAAACCATGGTGACAGTGCTATCCTGGCTGCCTCAGATTGCTGTTGTCATTGGCACCAAGCACCAGTCCATCACAGGAACTCACACAGTTCAAAGGCTGCTTACTTTCCTTAGTATTTCATTATTGTCAGTATTGTCACTGGAGTACAAGTTACATGAAAGCAATGAACATGTTTAACTTTATCCTTTTATCTGTAGCTCCTAGAAAATTGTCGAACAATGTTTTGTTAATATCTATTGAATTAAAAACTAAAAGTAAGATGAATGTCCACATTCAACTGTAAGAAAAATGGCAAATAAGAATTTTTTCACTGAAGTAAAGTATGTTTCTTTAAGAGAAATTAACCACTAGTGGTGGTAGCTAATACATCAAATGCACTGGATAAGTTAGAAATAATCTCCTTTAAAATAATAATCAGAATTTCAAGAGTCAAAATATTCTCCTTCTTACCAAGAACAGTGTACTTATTTTACTTGTCAGAATATTTCCATGTTTTCCTGTAATTTTGTCAATTTTATTGAGCTCTAATTTACATACAATAAGGTATTTCTATTGTAGATACATATATTGAAACCTCGAAGAAACTCAAAAGAATCTTATAAGCATCATACTAATCAAAATACATATTTATTTTCCTGGAAGTTTCCTCATTATCCTTTATAGTCAGTCCCCACCTACCTCCTTGTTCCCACACACACACGAAACAACCCCAAATCTGATTTCTATCACAATAGTATTAATGCTTCTTCTTAACATACTATATGGAATAATTTTCAAACTATCTTTCTCTATGTTATGTGTCTTGAGTTTTGTTCATGTTATACCAGATATCATTTTATTAATTTTTAGTGCTGAGTAGTAGTCCACCGTGTGCCTTTGTTTCAGCCTATAAGTAATAAATTTGACATGAACGATCTTACACAAGCATTTGTGAACATACACATTCATTGTTCTTCAGTGAATAATTGGTAATAAACTCAAGTGGGTTGAGTTTTCCAAAGTGATTGTACCATTTCACCCTGCTTTCAGTTGTGTATAGCAGTAGTTGTGTAACACCTCATCCATACTAATATTGAAAGCTGAGAGCTTTTATTATTTACACATTTATAGGCTGTGAAATAGTGTTTGGGTTGGTTCCTTTTTTTCTGCATTTCCTTATGACTGATGTTGAATATTATTATATATGCTTGATCTTTAAGTGTATCTCCTTTGATGAAATTCTGTCCAGTTTTTTTTTGCTCATATTTATTTAGTGTTAATTGTTTTTATTGGTTTATAGAATTGTTTATATATGCTAGGTACAATCTCTCCATCAGACATGTATTATAAATCATTGTACTCATTTCACTCACTTCATTTTCTTGATGATGTATCTTATAAAAGAGAATTATTTTAATGAATTGCTATTTATCAGTTTTCTGTTATGGTGAGTGCTTTGTTCTATCTAAGGAACTTTAAGGACTTTACCTTAAAGTAAGAAAGACTTTCTCATTTGTTTTCTACTGGATGTTTGACAGGTTTAGCTTTTATGCTTAGATACATTACACACAAATTTTACATCTCAAAGTAATTTTGTTGAAAGCTGTGAGGTAAAGGTCAAGGTTTATTTGTTTCTTGGTTGGTTGGTTTTCTAAGTGGCTATGCAGTTGTTCCTGCAATGTTTCTCATAAATATATAATTTCAGCTGGGCATGGTGGTGTATTCCTGTAAATCCAGCAAATTGGGAGGTTGAGGCAGGAGGATCCCAAATTGGAAGCCAGCCTCAGCAACTTAATGAAGTCCTAGGTAATTTATCGAAACCCCATCTCAAAATAAAAGTTAAAAAGGGCTGGAAATGTGGCTCAGTGGTTAAGTGACTCTGGGCTCAATACCTGGTACTAAAAATAAATAAATAAATTAGTAAATAAATCAATAAAATCATACTCTCAGTATACAATCACTTAGGTACCTTTGTTTCAAATCAGTTGAAAATAACACATACATATAAATACAAAAATAACTCAGCACTGGCATGGCTAACACATTTAAACTTCTCAGCTTCTTCAGCCAGGGCCCTATGAGCCTGCCATTTCCAAAAGCCTCCATCATACTTCACTGTGGAGGCTTCCAGCTCTGGCATCTCTGGGGAAGAAACATTATGGGGGAAAAAAAGGAAGAAAAGAGAACAAATAAATATATATATTTTTTAATTAAGTGAGTAGAAGGAAAAGAAAGAGAAATTCCTTATTGATCTTTTATTTGCTTCTTCCATCAATTACTGAGGCAGTAGTGTTTAAATCACCTCTTACTTTAATTTTCTCTTACTACTTTAGTTTTGTTGATTGGTGTTTCACATACATTGGCATTTTAATGAAAGGGACAAACATTAAAACTCTCAGAAGGTTATTTTTATTACAATAAATGTCAATTTTTGCCTCTGATAAATAAGTCCTTGTATTGAAGTATATCCCAATTGATAACAATAGATAATCCCCAGCTTTCTAATATTCTTTAATGCATTTTTCATTACATTTACCTTTAATTTCTTTCCCTCTATTAGATTGTAGCCTTTGCTTTTTATATTGTTTTATTTTACTCAATTAATTATGTCTAATTAGACTGAATAATTTTATACTACATATATTGCACAACCACATAATTCAATTTCCAGTCTTTCCTTTTTTTTTTTTTTTTAATGTAGTCAGGCATTTTATTTCTACAAACCTTGTAAACACAATGATACAATTGTATAGTTTTTGATAATAGATACTTCTTTATTGCAAAGATTAATGAACAAAAAGTAAAGTTTGCCCTGTGTTTTCTTTAAAAATTTTTATTTTTTATTATGGAATTTTTCAGAAAATAATGAAATAATTATGCCATTAATATTAGTATAACAATTCAAAATCATTTTTATTTTTCTTAATATTTTTGAATCTTTCAAGATTAATGAAATTCATTATTTCCATTTCTTCTAAAGAAATGCACATATACATATACATAAATTACCTAAAAGCTCTTCAAAATGGACAATTTGGACCCTACTTAATCACACTTTATGCTAACATCCCAAGCAATTTGACTCAAATCTCTTTTTAAAAATCTATGTTATGTGAACATAAAACACAATATTAAAGACACTTCCAGTAAAAAAAATAAAATAAAATAAATTAGAATAAGTTAAGGGCTGGGGATGTGGCTCAAGCAGTAGCGCGCTCGCCTGGCATGCGTGTGGCCCAGGTTAGATCCTCAGCACCACATACAAACAAAGATGTTGTGTCTGCCGAAAACTGAAAAATAAATATTAAATTCTCATTCTCCTCTCTCTCTTAAAAAAAAAAAAAAAAGAATAAGTTAAAAATTATTCTGTGTGCTACAGTCTTTCTGCCAATTCTCTCACTAATGAAAAACTGTTCCTTTGCTTGTATTCATATCGATATCACTGTATAGTCATTCATTTCTAAGTCCACTTTTCAGGGTCTTAAATGATTATATCTAATTTCCTTTCCATGACATACACTTTCAAATACTTGAAACATTTGTTATTTCTCTTTGAAATAGAAGTCGGTTCATTTTTCTTGCTGGTTATGCACACAAACATAATAGAATTTACCCTTTGTTCTATTTATTTTCCAGATTATATTTAGATTCTAATAAATGAAATTCCCAAAACCAATTTCAATAATATAATCACATGATGTTATAATTACCCTCTTGTGTTCTGGAAGTAATAATTACTTTTGTTTGGTTGGGAGCATCCCCTCTATGAAGATGAATAGCGAAAAATGCATCTAGACATTACATTGAGGTAAGCTCCTAGAGGAGCTTTCATGTTTTCCAAGTTATTTATATTTTATTTTGTGTCTAATAAGAAGCTAATTATGCTTTGAACAGGATTTTCTTATGATTAAAGCCATACTTTGTAATAATTACTTTGTCAGTAGTATTCAATTTGGATTAGAAAGTTTAGATAAGGCACTTTAAAAATGCTGAATGAAAAAAGCTGGCAGAAATTCAATGAAGAGGCTCACATAATTGTATTAATGAAAAACAATATGGTTCTGAACTACACTGGTGATGATGATAATATAAATAACATAGAAATGGTGAATGTATCAAACTGGGACATGTACTAGAACTAGTTCATTTTGACAGTCAATATATCCAATTGATCATTTCTTCTAAATACTTTGGGTCAAATACAGCATTATCAAAAATTAAATTATAAACATTTGAAATTAAATACATTATTTAAAATAAAGGTAATGATTGATCAAAAGGCATCAATTCCTAATTGTTTTACTATATTTCACCATTTTCTATTCTTTTAAAGTTTTTAATGTCTACTGTATCTGTCCAAATTTCATATAACAGTTCCACATAACAGTATCTGTCCAATTTCATATAATAGTTCCACATAACAGTTTGCTACTCACTGTATATCTCTTTACACTAATGTTGGCTTGAAATCAGCTATGATGGATGTATTCACACCACAGAATTTGGCAAGTGATGTAAACAGGGATTTTTCTGAGCTTCGTTTGCCTTCCAGTCTACTTACTCATTGTTAAGCAACATCACTTCTATCAATAAGATTCTACTGATCCATTCTAATACAACTGATTAATAGCTTAGCTTCTTAATCAAAACGAATTTTTCACAGATCTCAACCTCATTTAATATTAAAGCTAAGCTCTTTTTTATTTAATCAATGAAGAAAAAAGATCATTTTTACACAAACTGTCAGGAATTTCTCAATTGAAATATAAGCATAGAAAAAGTCAGGAATATGAAGTAAGAGTATGCAGCAATAATAATTTGGATTATAGAATGCCACACTGAAAGCATCAAGAATTTAGGAATGAAGCAAAGATATACTAATTGCTCTATATTCATTTTTAAAGATTCACAGTAAATAAATGAAAAGCATGCACAAATATGAGTCACCAATAACTGAAATGTAATATTGAAGTCAATACGTCACATTCTAGGAACTCACAGATATTTTTGTTTGGATGTTAGTTTGTTTAGCTTTGAATTTTCTCCCAAAGATTCTCTATTTAGATTCTATAAGAAAAATTTCAATCCAAACCTTTACTTTTATAATCAATTTTAAAATCAAAAATTCTTTCAGGTAATTGCATCATGTTTATCTATCAGTATTTTCCTTCAATTTGCATTATTAAAAATTAAGTCAATTTGCATGATTAAACCATCAAATATAACTATTAAATACTTCAAATTACATAGAATTATAAGAAAAAATAAAAATTCTTCAAACCAGTTTTTCCATTTCCAAGAAATCTAACAGGCCTATGTGCTGTATATTTTACTTATAATCTATCTGTCTACATGTATATATGTATATATGTATGTATGTATGTGTGTATACATCTATATATGCATTTATCATCTGTCTCCTTAAGCAGACACTTTGAGTTGAGTAGAGTGACAAAGCAACTATTTATATCCTTTTTTCCTTTTAGGCGAATTGTACACTTGGAGGATGGGGACATATATAGAAAAAAAATATTTTTCTGGATCATCATTTTCTGGATGCAGAAGTGTCAAGGGAAAGAAATATGGTATAATTCTGGTCATTTCTATAATCAGTATCTTTTTAATTAAAATCTAGTAGATTCAGGTATTGTTGCCTTTTTCTTTTCTTCTTGCTTTATATATGAACTTGTAATATGGAGTCCATCTTGAACAAAAGCAATAATGAACAAGATGATAAGAAGTAAATGTTATAGCAAAATCCTACTTAAGCAAAATTATGAAGCACAATGATAACTTATAAAACATTTAAATGATGATGTTTACTGGCCCAGAAATGACCATGGTATATTGAAACATTATAAATAATGTAAAAATATTCACAAATATGGTACTCTTTTGCAAATGTATGGAGAGAAAAGAGGAAAGTGTGAGAAGTCTAGGTATTCCTTAGCAGTGGCCTAAACAAAGTTAGGATAGCTGAAGCAGTCTACTCTGAGTACAGCCAATATGGGATTGCTGTCCTTAATTTAAAAACTATAATAAAATCAACTAAACGCTGATAAGTGATTTATTGTTAGTATGTACCAGCTTGGTTTTCTCTTTGTAGAATATCATTGAAGACAAGAGTACTTAATAAATAAGAAAATAATAAGGAGAAATATTATTTTATAATTAATTCACCAATGTTTTTTTCTGATTTGTCTAACTACTCAAAATGTAATGGTTTACAGCAATTTGTTATTATTCATTTCAAATTTCATGTGTCAGAATTCTGGGATGGTCTCAACAGATTATCACAGTGCCACAATATTTGGAGCATCCACTGAAATAATCTGTACAACTGGTGTTGGAATTGTTGGAGCTGGTAAAACTCCATTTCTTTCCCATCTCTCTTCTGCTTTCCTTTTCTCTCCTCTCTCCTCCTCTTCTCCCCCCTCCTATTTTCTCTTCTTATGGCCTCTCTACGTGGTTGCTTTGGCTTTTAGACAATGTGGACACAAAGTGGTTAGACTTCTTATATGAAAAAATGTAAACTTCCAAGTCTCCTAAATGCTAGGTGTCAAACTGCCAAATTACCATTCTGACAAGCTCAAAGGCTAGTTATAGGAAGGGGATATTGTCCATATCTTTCAAAGGAAGGTATGTCAAAGAATTCATGGCTTCCTTTAATCTGTCACAGTGTTTATGTGTGAGTTTATATATGTATGAGTTCATATATCTTTCAATTAAAACAAAACATTATAGCTTTAGAAAAAAAAAGTTCCACAAAAAAAAGATGAAAATATAAATAGTCATATTTATGGAGAAAATTAGTAAGGGGAAGAGGAAAATATATTGGCTAATTTAACTGAAATACTGTTTTCAAACAACACCAGACAGTGTTCAAACCATATGATCAGCTCTCTTTCTTGCTCGCTCTCTTTTTTACAACTGCTCAAATCACCATGGAATAACTCAATGGACAGACTTATAATAGACTTAAGACAACAACTGTTCCAATATTGTATCTTGCAAAACAGAGTGTCAATTAGCCAAACAAGATGAATACCCAATCTTTTGGTTGAAGACACAAGGCCATGTAATTTAATTGCCAGCTCATTAGGTGGCAGAAAAATATTTCTTCAGAGTATGCATTAGACATTAGTTATGCTGGGGATATAACTCAGTTGGTACAGTGCCTTCCTTGCATGCATTAGGCCCCGGGTTCAATCCCCAGAACCACACACAAAAATATAAGAAATTTTAAAATAGACATTGGTTATTATAAAAAATTATGTCCATTAATTGTAAAATAAATACAGAGAAAGATATTGCAATTTAATTATCAATAGTTTAGGGAAATTTTCACCATATACTTTTGTTTCCTGTTAGAATTATTTGGGTTCTGAATTAATACCTGTTATTATATAAAATCACAGTGTATTTCAAGTATAAAAAATGTTTGAAGTACTTACTGCACTTTAAATGACTATTAATAATTATGGTTTTAACATATGTTGGGAAAATATATCTTATGATTTTATAAAAGTAATTATTTCTTAAATAACATTATAGCTTATTAAATATACACAAATAAATAAATCATAAAAACAGAGTACAAGGTATCTATCTCTCCCTCTGAGCATTAGTTTAGGAGGACTAAACCAATTACTGACTTTTCTCTCTATCTCAAACTTGAAATAGTCTGTCCCTGGAAGGTCAAACTCAGTGTCTATCAAGCATTACTCATCAGCACTCAACATCAAGCCCTGGAAGGATAAAAGGTGACATGGATATCTTCTGATAAACACTTGCTAGGAGAGGAATAATTCCCAATACCTCACATAGATGAAAAACTAAATGGCCCAAGGTAAATCAAGTTCTTAAGTTCAATTCAAAATTTTGTTAAATTCACTGTTAGAAAACAGGAAGGAATCTGTATTCTATATTTCCAGAAATACGTTCTAAATGAAGAAACATCAGGAAATAATAGGTAATGTGACAACATGTGTCCCCACCATCCCTAAACATAGGACATAGATTTCTCTTTTAATAATTTGACAATTTTGATCAAATTTAAATTCAGAAATAGAGTGTCAAAATGGAAGTTTTTGTTGTTTGCTGGTGGATCATAACTTGAGCACTATTTTATTAGGCTATTGCTGAAAAGAGGAAGACTGAATTGCTAGTATGGACCAGAGAGATAAAAGTAGTTACAAAAATGAAATATAAAATAATAAGAAAGTTGGAATACGTAACATATGTTTTATACTACTGAGGGCAATCTTTAATTGTCAGATACATTAATGCTTTCAAAGTGTAATACCAGTGTCGAGGGCTTTCTAGCTGTTGAGAGAAGTCTAGCAGGAGGATACTGAATGATTGGTAATTCTCACATATGCTGCAAAGCCCAAAGCAACAAAATAATTTTTGTATATTTTGTTGATATAAGTAGCTGGATATTCAAGATTTTATTTGAAGGGAAGAGTTCATAGCTATAAATATATAGTTATGATGAAGTTAAACCATGAATCTTATAAAATATTAATATGGATTTAGTTATAAATGTCATGCCATTATAAATATTATATGCATTATAATGCACTGTAATGCATGTGTCCAGATGGAGATTTTAAAAGGAATAATTTATAATATATTTTAATTTTATATTATTATAAGAGATTTCTGAAGCTAACTAAAATATAATCCTAATAATATTTTAATGAAAAATACATGAGTGCTTGTACTTCTCTACTTATAGTGTGTTAATTTAGAAATCTAGTTCAAGAATTTATACTGCTTGTTCTAATAAAAAGGTTTTTTTTTTTTTTTTTTTGTAAAATGTTTGTTTTTTCAGAAATACATTGTAATGACTATCATGCCTGAAGAATATATCTGGACAGATGTATAGATCTAAAAGAAAAAGGTCATCAATATTGTTATGACTTATTGATTAGCATATGTGATTCAAGCAACCAATTATTCACAGGGTTATTAAACTGCTACTAATACATATTTGGAAAACTTTTGAAATCTCTTCTGAATCTCTCCACTTAACAAAAATTTTAATGAGACAAGAACTTTGTATTTCTAATCGTCCTTTCCACTGTGCTTTAAGAGATTTTAGAACTTACTAACCTTATTATGACAATAAAATTGCATCATAACTGACATAATTCCAAACATAACTGTTTTTAAAATGACTACAGCCCAAGCTATGTTCTAAAGGGTTACTATTTTCACTCCTTATAAAAAGGTGATGTTTCTGTTGACACATAGAACTCTTATGTTTATTTTCAATTTTATCACATCTCATCAATAGGTTATTACTGACAGTCACTTGTCTCTCAATATGATGTCAACAAAATCAGAGTATTGTGTTTCGTAAAAAGGATGCAATTTGCCTTTTGGTGGACAATTCTTTTAAGGACTATGTGTAGGTCACCAGTAAAATGTAGGGCTATACAGTTTTTCATGACAATAACATTTCAATAAAAATATGATAAAATTTTACAATTTAAATGTCTTTTATTATAATACTGAACACATTCAAGATTTGTTCCTACACAATTGAAATAAGCTGAAAGTTTGTGCAATCGTGAGGGCAACAGTGACAAACACTACCAGAGCAAAGCAAGCATGGAATGAGTGAGAATCTCAATTACAAGCCATATATAATGCTGTAAAACATTAATGCTTTCATGATTCAGATAAATATTTGAATACCTTCTAATATTTCTTCCTGTGCTTCTTTAAAATGCATAATAAACACCAAGAGGTGGGCATCTGCCTTCTCAACTTACCTACATTCTGCCAAAATCACAGAGCTATTTGATCTGTCACAACTACAAAATACAACAGGAAAAAATAGCAGATTTCATTAAAGGAGTACTCAAAAGGCTTGATCTGTTCCCCCTTGGCTACAGATAATGTGCATGTTACTTACCATGACTATCACAGCCCACTATTTTCATCTCTAAATCAGCCTTTTACTTGACCTTCCCCAGAAAATTGAGCTGTATGCTAGGAACATACAGGGAAATAGCTTTTCACTAGATGTCACCCATGTTTTCCTATCTTGGGGCTCATACTATTTCATTATCTTTTACCTCTTTCTTACCAATTTCAGTTCTTCTCCAGATCCTTCCTTCCAATGCTCCCAACCTGTTACCCTTTCTTCATTTTCATTCCCAGGCACCGGAACTATTTTCATAACATACGTGGCCTGTTCCACTTTACAGGACTATGGGAATCTGCCCTTTATCTCTCTCCATGTTAACGAAAAGAATTATGACTTGTTCATATTTGTATTATTTTAACTTACTTGAATAGATTGTATGGTTGAAAGATTTGTTGAATTTAAATTTTGCTCATTATTGATAATCTTTTTTCACTAACAAAAAAAGTTTAATTTCTTAATGGCCCTAGATGTGTAATAAGTAAAAAATCACTTATAAATTTCTTAGCTTTCTGCCAGTCTAAAATCAGGAAAAATATTATTATTTTTTTACTTATGTACATTTTTATAATTTGTTTTGTTTATATTAATAGTTTTTTATATTATATTAGTGTTTTTTAAAACATTCAACAATTTTTAAAACTATAGCTGTAATTATTTTCCTAGATAAGTTACCCTTAACAAAATAAACCACACTTTTATAATAATTTGAAACACAAAGGAAAAGAATTTATAAAGCCCCTTAATTACAGAAGTAAATGCCCCAGTATTTACACACAATGAGAGAAACATTCTGCACTATAAATAATCACTTACTAAGCATTGATAAGTTCAGTGCACAATTTTTCTAGTTATTCAGGCAAGTAAAATAAATAGACCCTGAACTAGACTTTCCAGAGACCTTACAAAACTAGAAGATAATGATGTACTTTTAAAGCCATTCAATAAGCATTCAGCCACATTTCTTTTTTGAAATAAGCTTTTTCCAATTAAACTAGAGAAGTGAAAATGGGTTTATGCATTTATTTGTTGTGATAACCCCATATGTCAGAGTTATGGCATACAATTCCAGCTAATACAAAGAAATAAAGACTAGCTTAAGGGCATTTTTTCTGATGTATAATTTTATGATTATAATAATATTTCTTTATTAGAATCTTGTGTTGTTTGTTGATTGAAAGTACATTAAATTATGAATGGACATTGAAAACTTTGCCCTAGACTTTACAATGGGTTGTTACAAAATGCTTCACTAATATGAGTATTGAATTCACCCAATTACTTTAGAAATCCATAGAAAAATATAATCTTTAAAAAATTCACTTCTTTAAATCTTCTTTAAATGGTACATTTTTATTTACTGCATTACTGTTTATTGACTTCTAACTTCTGAAGTCAGCAACTAACAGTTTGAAAAGCATAAACATATGAATATGAATGTGTTGTCTAGTCTCAACACTAAAATTCAGTTCTCCTTGTCAAGGTTATCAAAATATTTATTTTATCAGGAAGAACTAATTTGTTTTCAACATGAGCAGTTCATTTTTTGGCATCTTTAACCATTAAACCATTTAACCTAAAGTGAGGCTATAGAGTATTTACTACTCCAAATAATAGATGTGAGTTCTAAAACAATAATTACAACAAAGGAAATTTTCTGGTCTACCACACTAATGTGCCTGTCCAAAATGGAATATCCTTAGAAATATTGGTGATTGTATAACAAGGATTCATAAAGCTACATTAAGTGCATATGTTCTATTTAAAAAAAAAAAAAATTTGGTACTGGGGATTGGGATGTTTTACCTCTGAACTACATCCCCAATACTTTATTTTTATTTTTTATTTTGAGACATAGTCTCACTAAATTGGTGAGAGTCTCATTAATTTTGGTGGTGCTGGGGATTGAACCCAGGACCTTCTGCATGTGAGGCAAACACTCTACCAACTGAGCTATATCCCCAGCCCCAAGTGCCTATGTTCTGAAGTTACTAAAAGTAATTTATGTTCTTACACAAGTGCTTCATCTTGTTTCAATTCTGAAGAAGGTAAAGGGTCCAATATGAAAAAGATGAGCATATTATCCTCATTTCTCAATGAAAATTCTCCAACATTTGGAAAGGTATGTAGAGATTTTGTTCCAGTGGGAAACATCAGTAACCAGTCTTGGGCTTGTTATACTTGTTCATTAATTTATCCATTAAATGTTGAGTGCATAATATATGACAGTTGCAGGGATTAACCCTGAAGATAAATTCTGTTATGTAACACCAAGTCTAGTGGAGAAAATAAGGGGTCACAAATGAGTGCAGATTACTTGAAAGGGAAGAAAGAATAGCTATTCCAAACCTGGCTTGATTAGAAATGATTTCCCAAAAGAAGTGACTGTTAGGCTGAATTTCAGGGGATGAATAAAGATTATTTAGACTCAGAAAGGAGAAAAAAAAAAAGCATTCCTGAAATAAGAGACAGTAAATGCTAATGAAGCAAGCAGCTTATGTCTGGGAGAAAGCAAACCTATTTGGGGCTTTAGAATTATAAAATGCAAAGTACCACATGACCAGATGTGTACCTGAGGAAAAAAATCAGACAGTATGTGATGTCGACCATTGAATATTACGTGTAGTGCCCTGTAAAGTGGTCGTCAAAACATTGGAAAGACACTTGGTCACTCTGTATAGTGTGAATTTGAGTGAGGCAAAGAGAAACCAGAAAGACTGCTGAAACAGAAAAAAACAAAGTAATGCCACATATGACCTTTCCTTGCATTCTTTCCTGTTCCTTCTCCTAGTGGCTCCATTGCAGCCACACTGGTCTCCATGGCTTTTCCTGAACACAGCCATGTTTCTTCATCCTGAAATGCTTTTCTTTTGGTTATTCCCA
Source organism: Callospermophilus lateralis (assembly GCF_048772815.1). NCBI lineage: Eukaryota > Metazoa > Chordata > Mammalia > Rodentia > Sciuridae > Callospermophilus > Callospermophilus lateralis. Next base: position 47,100,235 of record NC_135312.1, on the reverse strand, counting down.
AAGCATTCTCCTGAACATCATTTAGGATACTGTCCAAATTTTACCTACCAGGCAGCCTATAAAATAGCCTCTCCCTGTCTATCATCCCATTCCACATCATTCTTCATCCCTTTAGTAACTGGATTTTCTGCATAGTTCTTATCAGTGCCAGATATTATCTATATTATTTTATTTTCTGTGTTCACCTACTAGAATGTAATTTCAATAAAAGAAGGAATCATTGTTTAATTCATCATCCTATCTCTAAAATCTGGAATAGTGTATGATATATAAATGTCATTCAATGACTATTACTGAGTCAATGAATGATAATGATAATAAGAATAACTGGAATTATCTACTAAGAACTTATTGTGTGTCAGATGCTGGCCTATGTTCTTCATATATATGATGCTAATTAATCATAATCTGTGATGTTATTATTTTTACAACTATTCCCATTAATAAACACAGCCATGATTTTGAAAAGTATTTATTTATTTATTTATTCATGTATTTTTGTACTGAAGAGTGAACTCAGGAGCACTTTTAACTGAGCTATATCCCCCAGCCCTTTCTATATTTTACTTTTAGACAGAATCTCACTAAGTTGTTGAGGCCTGCCTTGAATTTGTGATCCTCCTGTCTCAGCATCTTGAGTAGCTAGGATTAGAGGTGAGTACCACGGAACCAAGATTAAAGTCTTAAGAAAGTGTTTACAATGAAAGATTAGAAGAAATAGATTTTAAAAATTCATAGAGATAAATTTGGCAAGATTTAGTGAGTGTGAGAAAAGTTAAGGTTAATGACCAAGTTTCCCATTTGGGGACCTTCTAGCCATCAACTCAGAGTCATCAGGTGAGAAACAGAAGACACTTTAAGTAGCAAATGTTATAGTCAATACTGGCACATGTAGAAAAAGCAGCTTACTATTAAATAACACAACTTTAACCATCTGTTTACTTTTATTCTATTGTTGAAATTTATTTTTATTTTAATTATAAAATTAATAATTGTTGCAAAAATATTTCCAGTTAGAGTAGAAAAAATTGCTATAGACAAATAAGGATTGTAATAAGCTTTAGTTAAAGATATATTATCAGGACTTGTTTATACTTCTAAAGAGAAGGCAGATATTTCAATTAGAGAATAAAAGGGGGAAAATTCAAGTCAGCATAAAAATTAAATTTTCTCAAGTCCACTTGCTTCTACTTTTGGGTCATTTTCATTGATTTTGTTTTTATTGTAGAGTGTTAGAAATCCCTTATTTCTAGTAAGGTAATATTAATGGTTTTTTTTTTCCTGAGTTGATTATTTTTTAATTATGTATATTGAATTATTGTGACATTTTGTAATTTTCTCTTTTTATGTTTTGCCTAAATTTAAAAGAAAATAAAACAGCATAGCCTGGTAAATTTCAAAATGGTCCTATTCCATAAAATGGTGCCTTTGTATGCATTTAATGTTATTTCACCTTAAAGCATACACTTATAACATGAAAGCTAGGATAGGACAAGTTACTATATGAATTCAAATTATTGCTTCATCTACAAGAAAACTTTTAACATAGGTTATCTGGTAAGTAAAGATTTTTAGAATTCCTGTTAGTTTTACAGCAACTATTTCCAAATTTTCTGCCATTATTCTCAGAATTAACAAAATTACACATCAAATGCACAATTCTCTTGTCAAGCATATTGGCCTATGCCTGTATCTAGTGATATGCTAGAATTCTTCCCAGTTCCATATTTGTAGATTGAAATCAGTTTGAATAGGAGTATTTGCCCCAAGGCAATTACCAAATATAAAGCAGATTTATGGTAACATGTGTGTATACACTCGTCTCTGTGTTTCTTTTTTCCTAAAGAACTGGTTGTTAAATATTTACTACCTTATAGTAAATATACCTTATAGTAAATAGCTTATTCCACTATTGATCTTTCAAAGACTCCAGCACAAATATTTTCAAGTTAAAGTAGATGATATAGTGTGATGTTAGTAAAAAAGAAAAAAATATTTCCAATGTTTCACAAAATTATACACATGTAATAGCAGATTGAGGTGTCAAATCAGTAAAAAGGAGTGGCACTTAGCTAAACTATAATACACAAGCAAGTTTAAAGGACTTGCATATAATGTTCTGTCAAAAGTTTAAAGGACTTGCATATAATGTTCTGTCAACTGATGATTTTATAGAAACAATTTTCATTCAACAAAAGCGGAAGTTGTGTGCAGACATGCTTTTTCTATCTGGGGACTTCTAGTCCATGCAGCCCTGTAATTTATGTCTTAATACTGGAAGTAAGTTTCCTCTTTTTCCCCAGAGTCCCTTTTATTTCAAAATCATTTCCAGATATCTGTGCATAAAATTATTATCAATGACCAAAAAACACCAGTGATTTGAAAAGCCTACTCAAGCTTCTATTATTTAAATTAAAAAAATCTCAACATTAAAGTAAAGGACACATACCAATAGGATTTTTTAAGTGTGCCAGTGTTTAAAGCATCATGTTAAATGTTGTATTGCATGTCATCACACTGAATCTTCACATTAAGATGAAGTGTATTACCATCTTTAATTTCACATATGAAAACAATGGCTTAGAGCAATTGTATTGCACAGAGGACTATACATTTATAAAAGTCTTGGATTATGATTGGAATTAAGTCTAAGACCTCAGACCTCCTTCTGTGGTCTGTTTGCCTAATCTGCCCTAACATTCTCTACGAAAAGCAACTGGAGAAAAATGTAAAAAATAAATACATAGGGCTGGGGATGTGGCTCAAGCGGTAGCGTGCTCGCCTGGCATGCGTATGGCCCGGGTTCTATCCTCAGCACCACATACAAACAAAGAAGTTGTGTCTGCCGAGAACTAAAAAATAAATATTAAAAAAATTCTTTCTCTCATTCTCTCTTTAAAAATAAATACATACATACATAAATAAATAAATCCATTTGAAAATGTTATTATTATAATGACAATTTCCTTCACATGTCCCCAAAATTGACTTCAAAGGTTTAGCATTCCAACAGATTCTTTTGTTCCTACCTGAGGGCAGTTAATCATTCCTGTACATAGAGAATAAAATTGAGTATATATTTAGAGAATATATTTTAGAGGTCAAAATAAAAATTGACTCTGTTTATTAATAGAAAGAGCACTGGTTTTAAGGTTATGTCTTAATGAAGTTTCTTGTTCTATCAGTAAGGTAGGCTTTGTGATTATGGGAAAATTAGGCTCACCAGTCTCCGTGTGTACCACAGGTATGAGAGTTAGATGAAATTTCATAACAGCTTCTAGAACAATAATATTAACCTGTTATTGACCCTTATTGTTCTTCCTGAAAGATGAGTCAGAATGATATAAAAATAGAAATATCAATATTAATTTCTTTTCAAAAAGCAACTTACAATTGAAACAACAATAACGCTTTTAGTCCTAGATTTGACTTAAATAATCTTTCACTAATTTTGTTTTGCTTTCTGCTTAAAATGGAAGCTCAAGATAGAAAAAAAAATCAGGGGATATGAAAGAAAGAACTGGCTAGTTCTACGTTACTCTAAAATTGCTACAATTTCCTTGGAAAATTACGACAAAAAATGAGAATAATTCTGCTAATTCAAATCATTATCAATTATTTTAAAGTCTGTATAATGTACCAACATTAAGGATTATGTGAACATTAAGGACATTATTTTGAAAATTAATAAGGAATAAAGATTGAGGCAGGCCTGGTATTTGTCAAGTAAAAGATTCAGAACATTCTCCTTCTATGTTAACAAATAAAGTTTAATTTATTGGAATAGTTAAGTGTAAAAGTGATAAATTATAAATCTTGTGGGACAAGAAAAGAAATTATTATTATAATGACAATTTCCTTCATATGTCCCCAATATTGATCTCAAAAGTTTAACATCCTGGCAGATTCTTTTGGTCCTACCCGAGGGCGGTTAATCATTCCTGTTGGAGAGCAGCACTGTTGCTGCCCCACTGCAGGCACTTGTTGAGTCATGTCAGCATCTGCAAGCATCACTAGCTTTGTTTGTTGGTTCCCTTTTCACACTGAATCAATGAACTGAGGGTGAAAGCAAAGCAACTCTTGATAATTGGCAAGATATATTCAAGACTCGGAAAACCTGCTTCCTGGATTAAAACATCCATCAATGTCTCAATCACCCTCCCCATCTGTCTCTCCTTCATTTATAATACAACTTGAAAACATGAGGATCTAAGAAGCAAGAATTTTCTGACTCTTCAAGATTTAGAAGCTAAACAATGTAATTCAAAGAACAATATTTTAGTTTCTTTTTCTCTTTTTTGTCACTGAGATCATTTTAAGTGAATTAGAATTGTGATAATGAAATATTCACTCCACATAATTTTAGTTTACTGTTCAATATCATGTATTTTATATAGAAGACATAATAAGGGACTCATAAAGATGTTTGGATTTTTTTCTATGGATACAAATCAGAAGCAAAACAATATAATTTTATGAATCTTAAAGATTACAGGAGACATTCACAACTGTGCTGTATCATCATAATAACCACATGCGTGCGCACGCGCACACACGCACATACACACAACTTTCTTTATGAGAATAAAAGAAATTTTCAAAAGTGTCATGTGGCCAAATAATTTTTTTCTAGAAGTACTATCTTTGAGTAATATCTTTTCAAACAAATTTATTCTCATTGATGTTACTGTATTTATAGAGAAAGTAAAATGCATTTCAGTATTCTCACCTTGTTTTGGTGTGCATTTTTTCTCTTGACCTTTACCATATAAAAATACCAATGGTATTTTTATAAATGCCATTGCTATGATCATCACAACCATTTAGGAGGAGGCAGGTTGTGGATGATTCTTCCCACTCTACAGATAATGAATTTGGGTTTTAGACAGTCACATGGCTATGTAGGGGATAGATAACCCAATATTTTAGATTCACATATTACTGAGGATATTGCTTTATTCAATGATCAGTTAAGCTACAATGACCTTTGAAAATGTTTATAATGTCAAAAAATGACAAAATATTTAAAGAATAGGAAAATTTAACATTTCAAAACAAGAATGTGTCAGGCACTGAATGAGATACCTGTAAGATGGTAAAATAAAATTCACATAGTCAATGTTTTTAGGGTCTAAAATGATATAACTGATATTTTAAAAAATAATCACGACAAAACCTACTAAAGAAAATACAACTACATGGGACATTTTTCATTGTGGCCAGATTTGAGATCCTAGAACACGAGAGAGCTTAAAACATGATTTCTGAAGTACCAATTCAATGATTTGACTTTTTTCTAGATGATAGAAAACAAATAAATAAATGTAAGAGGAGACAAACATAATAAGACTTGCCTTTTGAAAATTCATATTGGTACTAGTATAGAGAATAGATAGGAGGGGCAGGAGACAGCAGGGAAGTTTGGCTTTTAAAATCTAAAGGACATGAAAGGGAGATGAAATAGATAACAAAAACAAAAAATGGGAATAAGATTTTACTTAATGAGAGTCAATTAAATATTAAAAATTTGCAATGATTTTCCAAAATTCTATAGAAAAAAAATGTTCCTTTCAACAAAACAGGTATATATAATAAACTGAAAGTCTTCTGGGAATATATTAGAGCAAGGGTGTTTCATGTTATCTGGTTACTCTTGAGTTCAAAAGGCTTTGGGACATGGAATCACAATCCCCAATGAAAAGCTAAATAAACAAGCAAAAGAATCACTAAGAGACTGACTTTAACAGAAGTAACTACACACTTTTAAATCTAATAATCAGTTCCTAGATTTTTCTCAGGACTTTTGTTAAAGAAAAAGGAAAGAAGTTCATTAAGTACATTCAGCCAGATTCCTCAAGTGAAAAAGCTACTGTTATCTTTTAAATTCACCTTTTTTTTTTCCATCAAAGTCTATCATTTAAAATACTAAATCCATTAGAGTAGAGAGGAGTCAGTGCTTTAGGATAGTTTTTCTAAGAATGTATTTGTTAAAAGACAGATTTAGACATATGGAAAATATGAATTAATATTTTACTACTTTTCTTAATAGAATTAGTGAGGACTAATGGGTGACAAATGAGGGAAGGTTTTTCCTTTATCATAAAAGATTTAAATTTGCAACATCTGATTCTTAGAGAACAGAAAGGTAAAGGGTCCATTTATCATTATTACTAAGAAGTCAAGTAAAAAAAAATTGAAAAGCTATCAGTTACTGGATTTTTCATGAAACCAATTAAGACAGAGCAAATTTTCTCTGCATTTCCTCTACTCCACTCCAGAACCTCAAAAGACCCAATTTATCTTAGATGTATCTGTGTTGATACATATAAGGAAGTCCATGAGATCGAAATTATTTGTTGCCTAGAAAAACGCAATGCAAAACATTATTTAATTTATATAGTATAAAACAATTATCTCAAAGAGAGAAGTATGGTTGCTTTTCAATAGGTAACAGGGTATAATAATTTTTAATTTAAGTGTACTATTAACTCTCCATTGTATTAGCCATAAGCTAGCTTTATATTTCCATTAAAATACAAATACAAAGTAGAATTAAAGCATACTCATGTAAAGCAGACTATTACATATTACACAGAAAAATAAGAGAATCACACCCTCTGGGACAGGAGTCCTCTGTGTTTCTCTTTTGCTATCAAAATAGTAAAACTTATTTTTCCTTTTTTTTCAAAACCTTGTTTTGTTTATTAGAGGGACATCAGGGATGAGGACCAAGCTCTTGTTAACACTCCCTTAAAATATAACTATGAGATGGTCAATCTGACTTGTATTTTTTATTTCTGTTTTTCTCAAGCCCTATAGAACCAACTGCTTATAAGTTGTGGTAGCAACGGCCTATAACGCCAACTATTTGGGATACTGAGACATGAGGATGGCCAATTCAAGGTCATCCTAAAGGATGTAGCAAGACTCTGTCTCAAAATTATATAAAAAGAGACGGAAATGTAGCTCAGTGATAAAGAACATACTTAGAATATATGAGGCCCTGAGCTCAATCCCTAATATCACAAAGGAAAAAAAAAGGGGGAGAAAACCAACCTGTTTTGCTTGACTCACCAGAACAATTTGTTTTATGAAAAGAAGTGTTGCTTTATTCTAGAACAAATAATAAAGACAAATTGCGGGGTGGGGATATGGCTCAGTGGTAAAGTTTCTACTTCACATGGAACAAGAATCCAGGTTCAATCCCCAGCACCAACAAAATGAAATAAAACTAATTTGTGGGGAATCCTTGATTCTAGGAGTTAAATACCAGGCTATTGAACCCATCAAGACCTTGTCTCAAAAGAGTAACAAAAATAAAGCAAATTAAGAGCTTTAATTGAACATGGCTGTGCACACCTCTAATTCCAGTGACTCAGGAGGCTGAGGCATGAGGATTGCCAGTTCAAAGCCAGTCTCAACCACTTAGCAAGTCCCTAAGCAACTTAGCAAGATCCTGTCACAAAAATAAATAAATAAATAAATAAAATAAAATAAAAAAGGTCTGGGGATATGGTTCAGTGGTCAGGCGCCCCTGGGTTCTATCCCTGATATAATAATAATAGTAAAACTAATGATAATTTAAAAGGAGAGGAGTGTCCTGAATGGAACTTAATAGTTCAACATGTTATAAAGATGACTAGAAAATATACAAATTGGAAAATCCTCACTTTTTTTTTTATAACTACAGCAAATTAGAAAAAGAACACAGTAACTGGTTTCAAATTTAGTATCATAATAACTAATATAATCAAAAGTATTAATAAGTTCTCTTTCTTACAAAGATAAAATACAAGAGACCCAAATTTAAGCTTTTGTTTCAATGTAATGTATAATTTTAATTTATATAGATGAAGAAGAAATAAAAAACAGAAATCTGAACTCTAGCTATCCAGGATGACTTGAATAAAATTACATTGACTAGTTTCTCATTAATGAATTTAAAGATTATCAGAGAATTGAAACTTCCTTGTAAAAATTTATGAGCAATAGTTACAAAACAAGCTACATTTGTGGGATTTTGCATAACAAAAAGTTTGCATCACATAAAGAGTAATTTTTTTAAATAAACACATATATACATTGTAGGATTTATTAGAATCCTAACCCTATCACTTTGTAGTTATGACTCATTTAACTTCCTTTCTTTTCCCTAAGACTAATTTTTGTCACTGTAAATAGGAATAATACCTTCCCTGAAGGGTGTTTGTTAGATTCAAAACCAGAAAGAGATAGTATGAAGCAAAGTTGTCAATACTGAAATTCCAAAACAAATTGAAAATGGAAGAGATTCACATGAGAGTCCTGATCTGTATTATCAATGTATTTTTCATCATATACTTTACAGATGTCAAGTTTCATGATTCTGTGTTATCCCCTTTCCTTTCTAGATTATTCCCATATTAATCTACATGACCAACTCAACCCCATATTGCAAGTCTTTGCTCAAAATTAGCTTTTCAGTACATAAATTAAATTCTCAAGTTTGGCTACACATTCCTGCCTGCTTTATTGTCCATAATCCCTCTTACATGTGGAATTTTTTTTCATAGCATTTGTCTCCACTTAACGTACAATATATTTTACTTATTTATTATATGTATTTTGATTTTCAATTTCTTTCTAGCCTATTGACGCCAAATAGTCCGATTTATTTTGTTGTTTTGTTTTGCTCACTGATGTATCTCATTTAGAATGGTTTTTGATAAATGTTATAAATATAAAATATTTACTTTTGAATGAGCATTATTAATTCAGTAATCCTTGCTTCCAAACTAAAGAAGTAAAAAAAAAAAAAAAAAAAAAAAAAATTGATGGGAATGTTACACAAAGGAGACGTATCCAAAATGATAAAATCTCCCAAAGAATAAAATACACATACTAATCTAATCTAGAATTGTTACTTAGCTCCCAGTAGAATTAACAATAGCTACTTATGCAACATCACTTGGTATTTCCAGACATTTTCCCTTACTGAATAGCTTTTTGAAGCTTCTTTTCTTCTTTATATTTGGAGATTCTTTTATTTAATATGTCAATCTCTTATTCATATAGTTGTTCAGAGTACTTTTTGTTCAATAAAATATTAAAAGTATTTTCATGACAAGAACTGTGTGTTTGAGAGCAAAAGACATAAAGTTATAAAATGCTTTAGATATTCAAACTCAGAAATTCATATTCATCTATCTTTCCAACTAATCTATGAGATGTAAGACCAGTACTCTCTTTGGAATTGATGGAATTGACTTTTTTTTTTTTCACAGTGCTGTATCTCAGCCATGCATTTCCTTTACTTTAGAAGATAGCACATTGGGATGTGCTTGGCATTTATATAACACAGGGGAAGAGGAACACTTCAAATTGTTGGAGCCATTTACATTTAGAACTTCTCACCAAATAGCGCATTTAGGATGGCTATATTTCTCCTTATACCTGATCCCTTTCAAACTGGTTCTGTGTGTGTGTGTGTGTGTGTGTGTGTGTGTGTGTGTGTGTGTTTGGCCTGGAGGAAAGATTAGCTTCAGCTAAGCCATGGACATATTTCTTAGAGAAACAAATGTTTCATAGAAGTCCCAGGCTGGCAGATTCTGAATCTCTTTATTCTCTGAAATCTGACAGAATTCAAGTTCAAAGAAATGTGAATATAGGCACAGTTTGTTTATTGAGAATAACTTAGAACTTGATCTGTGTCAAGCTTATCCATAATAACTATGAACAATGAAATCTGAAATTACTAGGCAAACATTTCACTTTCATGAGTTCAGTTAAATGTACCTAACAAGTTTATAGATAAATGCATTTTATTTGTAATAAAGTACGATTTATTTAAAAGCAAGCATTCTCTCTGTTCCCAGAGAAAGAAAACATGAAAAGAAATTGCCCTAACCCTGAAGAAACCTACTAGCTTTTTTTCAAACCAAAGAAAAATTGGGTTTATAGGAGATACAAAGAAGGGATAGTGGGACTAACGCTGATTATTGAGATGAATAAAGGCTTTATAAAGGAAATCCTTTACCACTTAATTTGGTAAAGAATTCTAGCTCCATTAAATAACATGAAAAATGCACACATTATGTTGTGAATGTTCATATACATCTAAATATCTGTGTAGGAACATAATACCCAATGTGATAATATTCAGAGGAGGGACTTTTAGGAAGTGATTAGTTCAAGTGGGCTTCTCAGTCAGGGATGGGTTTAGTGCTTTGATGGAAGAGGCTGCAGGGTGTTTCTTGTCCCTTTGGCCATATGAGGACACTGAAGGTGCCATCTCATGAGGTCAGAACAAGGCTCACCACACATAGAATCTGCTGCTGCCTTGATTTTAGACTTTCTGACCTTCAAAGGTAAGCAATAAATTTTTGTTGTCTCTAAATAACCCAGTAAAAGAAAATTTTGTGTTTATATTTTTTTGGTATAGTAGTCTGAGCAAATTAAGACAGAATATAAATATAAAATTACACTGATTATTATAGCACTAGAAAGGTAGTCATTATGAGTGTCATGAGATATCTGGGCAAGAAAAAGTTGGTCAAAGAGAGCTGAGGAGTTGTTTAAGGACATTTATTTTTAAAAATTTAAGAAGATATATTTTACTGTAAGATTATTATGAAATTTTAAAAATATTTGAACAGTGTCATTATTTTAAAAGAGTTGTTATATTTTTTAAGTTTTATTCATGCATTTTAATTATATATAATAGTGGGTTGCATTGTGACACATTCATACATGCACATAACATAATTGAACCCATTTCATTTTCCAGTATTCCCTTCCCCTGACCCCCTTCTTGTACTCTGCTTGTGTCCCTTGTGTTTATTTTTTAACTGGTGTATTATAATTATACATAAAAATGGGATTCACTGTAATATATTCCTAGATGCACATACCATAATTTGGACCATTTCATTCCTCAGTATTTCTCCTTTCTGTAACCTCCTCCTTCCCCACTGATCCTTATCATTTAGTGTACTGTTCTCTTTTCTATTTCTCTAAGCTCCTCCTTTTGTGATTGACTTTTTAACTTTAGTGCATTGTAGTTAGACATAATAAGCTTCATTTTGACATATTTATAAATGCATATATTATATTTTTTCCAATTCAATCCCTAATTTTATTTCCTTCTTTTCCCTGTTCCCTCCCTGATCTCCTTCCTCTACTCTTCTGGTCTTCCTTCTATTTATTTTATTTATTTTTTAACTTGGTACATTGTAGTTACATATAAAATCAGAAGGCATCATTCTGATATATTCATACATGTACATGGCAAAATTTGGTCAATTCATTCCCCAGGATTCCCCCTTAGCCTCCCATCTTCCATCATCCTTGGATTCTAGTGTTCTCCCTTCTGTTTCCGTGAGATCACTTTTATTATTTCTATTATCTCCTTGGCTTCCACATTTGAAAGAAAACATTCAACCAAGAATCAATTAAGAGGAATAACATTAAGTTAACAGCATTCTACACAGAAAGAAAACAATTAAGAACATGAAGAGAGAGAGCCTACAGAATGGGAGAAAAAGATTTACCACCTATACTTCAGACAGGGGATTAATAAATGGAAAATCTAAAGAATGCAAAAAAAAAATCAACATCAAGAAAACCAATAACCCACTCAATATATGTGGGAAAGATCTTAAAAGACATTCCTCAAAAAAATAAATACAGTAGCCAAAAATACATGGAAAAAAAATGTTCAATATCCTCAGCAATCAGGATCTTGCAAATCAAAACTATAATGTCATCTCACTCCAGTCAGAATGGTGGCAATCAAGAATGCAAATATCAGCAACTACTGACAAGGATTTGGGGGGGAAGGTGCACTTATACTTTGTTGGTGAGACTGAAAATTAATGCAACCACTTTGGAAAGCAGTATAGGGATTCCATCAAAGATTGGGAATGGAACCACCATATGGCCCAGCTATTGCACTCCTTGGTATTTAACTAAAAATCTAAAATAGTGTATGTGTATAACAATGTTTATAGCAGCACAATCTGTGTGATAGGCAAATTATGGAACCAGTCATTGGTAGATGAATAGATTAATAAAATGTGATATATATATATATATATATATATATATGTGTGTGTGTGTGTGTGTGTGTGTGTGTCAAGCATACACACACACACACACACACACACACACACAATTGAGTTCTACCCGACTTAAAGTAAGAATGAAATTATGTCATTTACTGGTAAATAAACAGAACATCACACTGAGTAAAATAAACCAGACTTCAAAAATCAAGGATGAGATCTCTTTTTTATTCTTTTTTTTTCAAGCTTCCAAATACAAGAGAAAACATTCTACCCTTGACTTCCTTGACTTTCTAATTATCTCGCTTACCATTATGCTCCAGTTTACATCCATTTACCAGTAAATGACAAAATTTCATTGATCTTTATTACTAAGTAAATATCCATTGTGTATATATAGCACATTTTCTTTATCCATTCATCTGCTGAACGCCCAGGCTGGTTCTATAACTTGTCTATTGTGAATTGTGCAGCTATAAATATTGGTATGCATGTGTTGCTATAGTATGCTGATTTTAGTTCTTTTGGATAAATACCAAGGAAGAAAATTAGTCATTATAGACAAAAGTATAATGATTAGAGACTGGATTATCAATTAAAACTTTAAATGAATAACATAATTGCATTATTACTTACACTAGGGTGGTAACAGCAGTGCTGATGTGACAGTTTTTTTTTTATTATTGACATCCTTATTTATAATTTACTCACTAAATTACAATCCTTAACAAATATTCTTTTAGAACATAGATTTGTCCCTGCGGTTGTCCTGAAGATATTACATCTTTCATCTCAGGAAATTTGAGACAGAATTTGGTTACACAAGGCAGTGGCATTGCATCATTAACCTAATTCTAAAAAAGAATAAAGCACTCAAAGTAAGGTTTGGTAAAGGTCAATGCAAATAGACTGAGAAGGCAGAAATTTTTGACTGGATGCACAGTAATCCTTAAAACAGTTTCATGCTTTAGATATTAGGTGTCCACCAAAAGCTCACGTGTCAGACAATGCAAAATGGCTTAGAAATAAAATGATTTGTTTATGAGGACTAAATCAAGTCAGTGAATTAATCCTGATGGATTAACTGAGTGAAAACTGAAGGCAGTAGGGTGTGGCTAGAAGGCGGCTCTTTGGGAGCCTGTCTTTGGGGTATATATTTGGTGAGCTGAGATTATTCTCTCTTTGCTTCCTGATCATCATGTGAGTTGTTTCCCTCCTGCTGCACTTTTCCACCATGGTGTTCAGCCTCACTTTGAGCCCTGAGGAATGAAGCCTTGCATCTGTGGACTGAGATCTATGAAACCATGAGCCCCCCAAAAAACTTCTCCTTCTCTAAATTTGTTCTTTTCAGTCTTTTAGTCAGAGCAGCAAAAGAAAGCTTACTAAAACAGACAGTTTATGCATTTCAAGTATAAAGTCAGAGTTAAAATTTGGCTTTATAAAAACAGGCAAAAAGTCATACTTTGTATAACATAATTAAAATGATGTGAACTCTTAGGAATAAATCAAAGCATAATCTCCCTAGGGGAAACTAAAAAGCTTTGCTTAAATAAGTTAAATAAAAATTTTAAAAACCTATAAAAGAGAGGTATTTGAATAAAAAACAAATAGTATTAATGCATAGGTCTCAGGAGTAAAAAATACAAATACTCCAGAAAATGAAATTGATTTATAGATTTAATGTAATTCAAATAAAAATAACCACTTTTTTTGTGAAGCCCTAAAAGATTATTTGAAAATTTAAGGAAAGCTCTCTGCAAAAACTAAAAATAAAAACAATTAAATTACAGAACCAATACTATTAGACTCTCTACTTAATACAAAGTTGCATAATAATGTGGATGATATGGCTGACAAAAACATGGCCTCCCAGAGATCTCCTTCCTCTGCCAGAGACACAGAAACGTAACTTTATGTGACAACTTTGATCTTGCAGATGTAATTAAGATTAGAAGCCATAAAATAGATTATACCAAAATATCAGAGTGGGCCCAAACAGAAGAGGCAGCAGAAGAGTTGATACAAGAGATGTAGTATTAGAACAAAAAGCAGGAGAGATTTAAAGATGGAGAGGGACTCCACCCAACAGTGCTGGGTGGAACCAAAGATGGAACCAAAGACTGTAGGTAGCTCCTGAAACCAAGAACAGTCCCCAGTTCCTCAAGCACAAGAAATGGAATTCTGCTAAAAACCTAAATAAGAAAGCCGATTCTATTCTGGAAATTCAGAAAGGAAACTATTGTCAACACTTTGATTTTAGCAAAGTGAGATCCATATTAGATTTCTGACCTACAGGAGTATAATATAATAAAATTGTGTTCTTTTAAACAATCAAGTTTGTAGAAACTTTTAACATCAACACTATAAAACTAAAATGGGCACTGTGGTATTGAAGTAAATTACACACATAAGAAAATAAATTAAGAGTGCAGAAACAGGCCCAGGAGTAGGGCCTAGTACTTTATATATGAACTAGCTGACTTAAGAAGATAGTATTTTTTTTATAAGAAGATAATAATTTTTTGTAGCATATAGCACTGGAGTAAATGGGTGGCTATTCAAAAAGTATTATTTATGTTTCTAAATATGGAAAGCAAGACAGCAATTATCCTAGAAGATAAAACAGAGGAATATCTTCATGACATACTTAATATGAGGAAAAGAGTGTAGATAGCAAGGTTCCAAGTGAGAACTATACTTGCAACATTCAGTATTATGCAATATATAAGAACTCCTGTAATTCTTCAATAAATGTAGACTACCTATTAGAGAATGTGAAAAGATACTAAAAGTTTTAGCAAAGAACAAATTCAATTTACAAGTAAATAGATAGAATAGTAGTCAACCTCATTAGTAATCAGGAAAAAGCAGATTAAATCAAAATTCCCTTTCCAAAATTACAGAAGAAGAAAGAGGAGGAAGATAATAAGAAACACTAAGAGAAGAAGAAAAATGAAGGATGGAAGGAAGAAAGAGGAAGATAAAATGATAATACCACATGTTGTTCAGGATATGGAGCAATAATATCTTATTTAATTCTGGTAAGGATGTGATTGAAAATAATTTTGAAAAACAGCTTGTGAATAGCTAACAAAGTAACACTATATAGATCTTATGGGCCCCCTGAATTCTACTCCTAAGTATTAATGAGAAAAAAAAATAATCTATTAGTCTACAATCCATATGCAAGAATATTGATAGAAGAATTGTTTATAATAATCCCATGTTAGAAACATTAAATATATCTATCAAAAGTAGAAAAGATAAATAAATATATATATTTTATGGATCAGTGAAAATGAACACATTACATTTGTGTACTATTATATGGTTGCAGGACAGGGTCATCTTACAAAGAAAATGTTGAGTTAAAGAATTTGGCATAAAAATAAATAGTGTTTAATTCCATTTATATAAATTTCAAAACAATTAAAACTAATTATATTACCTAGAGACATATTCCCATTGGGTATAACAATGAGATAAGGATAAGATTACCATAACTCAAAATAAAGGTTACTCTTAGGAGTGAAAAGATTTTGATTCAAAAGGCAACCAATGACTGGAGAAGTTGGCACATTATAAGGTGTCTCCATTGGGGTCTGCACTACATTGCAGCACTTATATCTGATGTACTCTATTCCCTTTGCCTTTTGTTTTTAGTATCTTTTCTGTATCTGTGCTATACCTCCACAACAAAAATTTGGAAGCAGTTAAACCCTGTTGCTTCTCATGAAAGTCTGCAGTACTTCCATGTCTCACTTTAGAGTTAAGCCCAAGGTATTTAAAAAGAACAAAACTTAACTGGGCAGTGTTGCCGACTTAATTTCATCTTCAACTTACTCTTTTCCATGTTTAGTTCTCCACATATTGACCTCCTTGTTGTGTGTTGCACACACGGTGCCATTTCTGAGTTGTACTTGTTGCTGCTTCTTCTGCCTGGTTATTATTTCCAAAGATATCCTGGAGGATTTCCCCTCACTTCCTCCACATCTCTCCTGAAGCTTCACTTTCTAGATAATCACTGTTTTTAAAATATTAAGGTACCATGACCTTTATCTCTCTATAAAAGCTTGATATTTCCCTTCTCTTGCTTTGTATTTCTCCCTAATTCTTATGACCATTTGGCCCGCTGCACATTTTATCTGCTTATGTAAATTTAAGTCATTATTTTGTTTATATGTGTTTCATCTATGTCAAAACAGATACTACATGAGAGCAAGGAATTCTCAGTAAGTTAGCAAATGAGAAACTGAATGAATACTTATGACACATCTTTTTCATGACTTCAAAGGCTTTTGCTTAGAAGAACATAAATTTGATGATTACCAGGCATTTGTTTTCAAATGCTTATAACTTTTATGGTGTAGTATTTCTTATAGAAGTGTTTTTATAGTCAATGCCATATGTATTAGAAATTTCAATTTGAACATTAGCATTCTGAGTCCATATTTGCATTGTGAATAAGACTCTGGTTTTTGAGAAAAATATTTTCTGTGAAACGACTATTACTGCACCACAGAAATAAGGTATCTCAGGGCTTACCAGAGTAAGGATTCTGGTAGACAGTACTTCATCCACAGAGGCATGTTTTTGAACACAAAGAGAATACCATCCATGAAAAGAATGTTGCTAGTAATTTTTTGAATAGAAGGTAACTTGGCAGATTTTGCCTGCTGAAGGAAACCAACTCTGACAGCTTGACATATTTTAATTGGCCAACTACTCCAGGTATTGAAGTAAACAAAAGAAAATACAGGACTAAGAAGAAATTGGGCATAAGAGAGAACAATAATCAAAGAGACATTTAAAACAAAGATTGCAGTGAAGCATGGGATCAGACAACATGCAAGTTAAATTATGAGAACGCACCTGGAAATATGAAAATGCTATAAAAGAGGAGGGCTAAAGGTTAAGAGGAATGGAGTAAATTGTGAGCCAGAAAGACAATATCAAAAAGAGCAAATAAATTTTTGTTCCAAAGTATGTTTAGGTTTCAACATTATGTTAGAAAGAAACTAGTTGAAACCGAGAGTAAAGATTGGCTTAGCAGAAAAAAAAAATCATCAGCATCTGTCACTTCTCTCATTTGGGGATCATTTGTAAGAACTACAACACCACCAAGAGAAATGATAATAGAAGATTCCCTTAGTGTACAAGTCATAAAGACTAGTAAGGGGAGTAATTTAAAAGTCAAATGGGGAAAAGATAGCAGAGAGAAATGGTCAAAAAGTGGCAAGTTTAAATTTCTGTTTCCACTAACATCATCAGGCATGAAAAAGATCTAATAGAAAATAAATAAAGCAAGTTCTGGCACATAGAATGTGAATATGTCAATATTTGTGAGCATGTGATTGAAAGTGCAGCTGGGGGTGAGCATGGTCAAAACAGATCATGCATGAATGGGCATGGGCAAACACACCCACCCCCTCTAGGGTTACTTTTTTTTTTTTTTTAATCTGTGGAATTTTTACTTTGAGGGCCAACATCCAAGGGTAAAGATGAAAACATGTAATAATAATAGGTAAGGTCATCAAACTAAATTTCTTGTGTTTCATAGTATTCATTATTATTGAAACTTTAATAATCTAAATCCTAATGCATAAAGTCTTATTCATATCTCATTACTAAAATTAGCAAGTGAAAATTTAGTTAATTGCCTTTTTTCATTAATTCTGCATACATTTATTAAAATGTTGCATTTTAAGCAAAGATAAATATGTTCATCCTGCTCACCATGACTATTTGTTTTTTATCCTATCCTTAGGTTTTAACTGAAACAAAAACCTATAGATTTTCAGTAGAAGAAAATGGCTATTATAAATGTTTGTTCTCAGGAATCATTCTGTGAAGAAAGTAGTTTCTCCTCAGGTAGCTGCAGTGGGTGTTACCTTCATAATCCCTTGAGCCTCAAAACGTTGTACAATCCTTCCCCTGATTTGAAGCACAGCCAGACTTGCTGCTAGCAATGGAATACAGCAAAGGCAAAGGAATTTTGCAAAAAATAATTAAGGTCCTGAATCACAATTTTGAATTTATTGAAAGGGAAATTATCCTAGTTGGGCCAGACTTAATCAGTTTGAAGGCCTTGAAAGAGAAACGATGCTACCTTGGGATCAAAGACACACTCTTGGTTACTCTGGAGGCTGAGGAAGGAGAACCATAAGTCATTAGCCACATAGTAATTAGTGTGTCCCTACTGTTTGTGGTAATTTGTTATGTTACACAGGAAACTAATTCAGCAGCCAATGTAAAATGTATTTTCTTTTTCATTTCTTTTCTTTCTTTCTTTTTCTTTTTCTTTTTTTTTTTTTTTCAGTAGAGGTTAAATTGACCAACCATAATGAAGTTATACATGTTTCAAAATGTTTTGTACAAATTCAACTTTGAAATAGGTCGGTTAAAAAAAAAAAGTTCTAGGGGATTTCTGACTATCCATGTCAGCACAATAAGGAAGTCGACTCTGTTTTAACTCTACAAGTTAAGCAACTGTTTTTGTTGTTGTTGTTGTTGTTTGTTTGTTTTTGGTTTTGGCTACTGGGACCAAGACCTGACAAGAAGGATCTTACAGGAGGAAAAGTTTACTTAGGGCTCCTGGTTTCAGAGGCCTCACTCCATCCCATGGCTAGCTCCATTGCTCTGGGTTCAAAGAGAGCAGTTCAGAACACAGCCACTGTGAATCAGAGAGAGAGGGCAACCCTCACCATGGACAAAACAAAAACCCAAAAGACATGCTCTCAGTGACCCACCTGGACTGGTCCTGTGTCTTCTTTCAAGCCTTTCTATGTCTGTAAGCCCCTCTGCTCAGCTCATCAGAACAACCATGTATTTTAAACAATAAACTGTTGCCAATTCTAGAATTTCAAACAAAAACAAAACAAAACAAAAAAAAAAAAACAGTTTGATCTTTAAATTTATATTAACTTGTCTTTTTAGGGGGATGGAAGGTGATAGGTGGTTACTGGGACCTGAACCCAGAGGTGCTTTACTACTGAGCCACATCCCCAGTCCTTTATTTTTAACTTTTAAGTTACATTCATACTAAGTTGCTTAAGTCCTCACTAAGTTGCTGAAGCTGACCTCAAATTTGCAATCTCCCTACCTCAGCCTCCCCATATAACAAGTATATGCCACTGCACCAGGCACAACTTGTCTTTGACAGAATAAAAATTAAAATTTCTGTAACTGAATTCAGACTTCACCACCTCCCCACACATTGATTAAAACAAACAAAAAAGCAAAGAACCTCATGCCGTCACATGAGGACTATGTTCTCACTTATAGAACACCGTCTTCCTCACGTTTTTTGTGGAATAGCTTTTTGTGGAATGGCCTGTGGCTTATTTATTTATTTTTACTTAATTTTATAATCTGTAATCTATAGATCTATTTGTGTATCCATGTATATATATAATTATGTATCTAAGCAATTTGTGTATTTAAGTATCAATATATCTGTTTATATTTTAATTATTTGTAAATAAAGGGTGAGAATTACTAACAAAGCAAACAGCAAGTAGCAGTTAAGATTTTTTTAATTAAAGTCATTTTGACAATGTATGTGTTTGGGTTAGTCAACTTTGCATTATTATAATAATATCTGAGATAATCAACTTGTAAAGAAAAATGGTTTATGATGCCTCATAGTTTGGGAGGTTCCAGTCAATGATGGATTGGCCTGTTGCTTTTCGACCTGTGGTAAGATAGCATATCATGGTGGCAGTGTGCAGTGGAGAAAAGTCACTCACCTCATGGGCAAGAAAGGAGAGAAAGAGGAAGGAAGCAGGATCTCATGATCTGCTTTAAGGACATTCCCCAGTGATCTAAAAAGCCTTCACTTGGCCCCACATCTTAAAGGTTTCCACCACCACCACCCAATAGCACCACTGTGAGGACTAAGCCTTTAACATGTGGACCTTGGGCAACATTGAAGATCCAAACTTTAGCATTTGGATCTGTAAAGATTTCTACAGATGAATTCTAACATATTTCAAGGTACATAGGAATTACTCACAAAGCCTTTGGCCACATTTTAATCAAAGCATTCAGATTGATAAAAATTCAAGCTTTTAATCCTGTTTTTCCTAACTTATGTACATTGTTTGATTTTTTGTTGTACCTGGAAAGAACTGTTGAGAGTTAAATATTTCATATGGAAGTATGTTAACGCCAAGTGGCAAGGGACCCCAGGAGAGTATTGAATAATAAATAACAGCATTTCTTCTTTGTTAGCCTCTCATATCTATGCTTACTGAATATCATGCTGAGTATCCAAAGAAAGTGTGTGCTTGTGTGAAAGGACACAAGACACTACAGAGCCAACCTCAGTCTGACTTCAGAGGATCTCTTGCTGTGCCATACAGACAATTAAATCACCATATTCCCTTGGCAAGTTACCTGGAATACAGCAGTTCCTAGAAGAGAAAATTGAATTGGGCTTGTTTTTACTGTTTTCTGAGGAACATTTTGAGTAAGATTTTAAAGGATTGATTTTTAATGATTGTTTGCTTATTCTGCTATTATATTTCATGTAAGTGAATTTCCCCAGCAATGCATACAACATATTTAACTAACCTGAATAATTTGAATGGAACTACAATTGAATAACTGCATTGGTAAAACAATGAACATAAAAGTAAAATAAACACTGAAAGCAGGATTTTAATGGGTGCCTCAGAAAGTAACTATCCCTGTAATATTAATCAGCTGCTATGACTCCACAGTATAATAATAATAATTATAAATAAGATCAATAAAAAAGTGAAACCAGACAATAATACCAAGATAACATTAAAATCAAAAGAAATAAATTAACAATGTACAAAATTTCATCTGAATGCAGGAAAATGTATTCTTATGTATCATTTAGGGTTCTCTAAAGGAACAGAATCAACAGGGAGTATAATTATAAAAGGGGACTTATTAGGCTGTCTTAGCGAACAGAAGCTGGATAGTCCACAATGACTGTCTGCAGGCTGCAGAGCTGAAACACCAGAGCTGCACAGTTCAAGAGGCTGAAACCCCAGAACAAGAAGGAACAGCAATGCTACCCTAGTCCAAGACAAAGGCTTCTGGAAGTTTTGCTTTGGAAGTGTGGAAAAGCAGGAGTTGATATTCTCAGAGGATCACAGCAGCAAACAAGAACATGTTCTAGAAGAATTGAGCTTGCATCTGCTGTTTCTTTCTTGTTCCTCCTATTTTTATTCCATCCAAGCCATCATCCTATTGGTAAGTGCTGTCCATCCTTTGGGAGGTTCTCTATTTTAGTTGGCTATTCCACACCTTCATCAATACCTCCATAAGCCTCTTAATCCTCAGCATCTCTTATCCAGTCAAGTCAATAATTCAAATTAACCATTACCCTATATCTACCAGTATGATTACCATCATAAGGCATCATAAATATTTTACCTACAAAGAACATGTTCCAACTATGAAAATAGACATTCTTATTATTAAGTACAACTAATGAATTATTCAGAGGAAAATATAAAAATGTCATTCACATCCATCACTGTTTCAAATATAATGTGAAATAGATTATGCATAGATATTACTTTTAAATTATTCACATTGATTCATCTTTAATTCTTGTCAAAAATTCAATGGAACCATATAGTGCAAAGAAAACAATGGTACAGATTGTCTTAACTTGTGGTGGTTCAACTTAACAATTTTTCTGCTTTACAACAGTCTCAAAATGATACACATTCAGTAAAACCTAGACTTCAAATTTTTAATTGTGACCTTTTGCCTGGCTAGCAACATACCATATGATATTTTCTTGCAATGCTGGGGGCATCTGTGTCAAACTGTGAGATTCAGTGCATTGGGTGCACTAAATTCGGTTTTTACTTAAAATGCACCCATTCAACTTGTTACCCCATCATAAGTCAAAGAGTATCTTTATTTTAGTTAGCATGAGAAACTAGAATGATTAATATAATTAAATCTTGTTGCATTTTAAGAGATTATTTTGGTGGACAAATACACCTCTTTTCTAATACTCTTAAATTTACTGCATATAGTTTCTTCTACTCTACATGGAAGAAAATGCTATCCAAATCATGATGCTTTGGTATGCTGATTATATGTAGTCACCCAGTTACAGAAGGGACAGAAAATGCAGACAGTCTTTCTCAGAACTCCAGTTTCTTCCTGAAGATGGAGCCTCCAAAACCAATTCAGTTGTCATGAATCCACTTCCCCAGAATCTGTCAACCAGGGAAGATTAACACTGGAGACTGGCATCAGGTCAGTCTCTCCCAGGGATGCTGGAGAGACTTCATCTGCATAACAACATAACTCTTATTCACCTTGAAATCTCTGCCTTGCCTCTTCAAGATCTGTGTCACCAGCAACCAGCAGAAGCTCCAATGCCCTATTCTTTTCTGTGGCCCTGGATGCTCTATAAGCTTCAGTCATCCGATCCTTCTCTGACATTTGTGGGCCCTTGTGCCTATGCATGTAATTAAATACAGTTTATGTTCATCTGTCCTAAGTCAATTTAATTTGTAGCCAAGCGAAGGAGTCTAGAAGTGCATAAGGGGGGCATTTTTCAGTTTTGACAATATTATAGGTGGTTTCATTTATATATGAAAATATGATTTTATAATAATATTCCTATAGAAATTAGTATAACTATAAATACTTGCCAATTTTCACAAAGTTTCCATAGGAAAATTCTAATTTTGTAGAATGTACATATTTTAGCAGTTTAATTTTAATCATGTATGTGAATATTTTATTATTTTACATATTTGAATCATATTAAAGGATGATAATTGTGACAAATTGTATTTTCCAAAGAAGTTCACGTTAACTTCTATCCAGTAGACTTACCTGTAATGTAACATTGTTGCTCCCTCATCAAGAAAGAGAATTTATGCCAGGTGTAAAGACTATAATCCCAGAGACTTGGGAGGTTGAGGCAGAACCGTTGCAAGTTCAAAGCCAAACTTAGCAGTTAGCAAGACCTTAGGTAAATTAGTGAAACCCTGTCTCAATGTAAAAAATACTGGGGATGTGGCTCAGTGGTTAAGCACCCCTGGATTCAATCCCTTGTAAAATAAATAAATAAATAAAATAAAACAGAGAATTTATTTCTCTATTCCTTTAATTGTGTAGTATATCCTGTGACTGCACTGACCAACAGAATATATCAGAAGTGATACTGTCTCAGTTTCAGGGGATGACAGCAACTAGCCCATGAGATGCTGCTGCCTTGCTACCACATGAAAGCTACTCAGCTTTATGATTTGTTCTTGCACTGACACCAGCATTCTGTGAAAAGTTCCAAGGTCACACCCATGTAGAAACTCGGGAGGGTGAGCATTCACTTGGAAAGAAAGAAATCAAGGAAGAGAAAAATTGACTGAGAATGGCAGAGGAAGACCAGAGAGAGACCATCAAGGTCCCAGACATTTAAGTTTTAAAAAGTCATCTTGAGGAAGGGGGTTTTACCTCAGTTGTACAGCACTTATCTAGCACGTGTAAGGCACTGTGTTTGAACCTGAGTGCCATGTAAAAATATATAAATAAAGTAAAGGTACTGTGACCATCTACAACTAAAAATTTAAAAAAAAATAAAATGTCATCTTGAAAGTAGAACCTCAGTCCCTAGTCATCTTAGCCAACATTATATATATAGATCAGAATTAAAACATTAAATAAACTCTTCCTGAATCTCTGACTCAGAGCAAAATATAATGATTTTAACTGATTATGCCTCAGGGTATTTTTTAATCTATTGTTTAAATGGAATGTGTTAACTGAAAGGTGACATGGCCACAATAAAGTGGTGAGAATCTGGAAGGAACACAAGCAAACTATAACCAAGACTGGAAAGAGTGAGGAAATTGTATCCAGACCACAGGGCTGTGTTCTGGTGGAAAGTTTAGTGAAATTGTGCCTGTGATCCCGCGGAATCTTTAAATGAACTGATAAATCTAGAAAAGGAGATATCCAGACAGAATTAAAAGACTTAAGTGGTTTATTTAAGTTGTTAAAAGCAAAAAGAGGAAGAATAGGAGGAGAACGAGGAGGAGGAGGAGGAGGAGGATAGGGAGGAGGAGGAGGAGGAGGAGGAGGAGGAAGAGGAGGGACCAGAATCATCAATGTCCCAGACATATAAGTTTTAAAAAGTCATCTTGAGGAGGAGGAGGAGGAGTTGGAGAAGGAGGAGGAGGAGGAGGAGGAGAAGGAGGAGGAGGAGGAGGAGAAGGAGGAGGAGGAGGAGGAGGAGGAGGAGGAGGAGAAGGAGGAGGAGGAGGAGGGACCAGAATCATCAATATCCCAGACATTTAAGTTTTAAAGAGTCATTTTGAGGAGGAGGAGGAGGAGGAGGAGGAGGAGGAGGAGGAGGAAGAGAAGGAGGAGAAGGAGGAGAAGGAGGAGGAAAATTTGTAGAGGCTCAGAAGGGTGAAACTATGCAGAGATCATGAGCAAAGTGATTCAAATCATCTGACTTTAAGTAAAAGAGTATCTTAAAAGTGAATATTCTAACTTTAATAGCCCCAACTGACACTATATTTAGATACAAATCATCCAACCAATCATCTTCCAAATTCCTCTACCCTGTAGTGAGAGCGAAAGAAATTGTTACTATAAGCCACTTAGTTTGACAGTAACTAGCCCAGGAGGTAGGTGTGTGTGTGTGTGTGTGTGTGTGTGTGTGTGTGTGTGTATGAATGCAGCAATAAATTACTGGAACTCAATGATTACTCTGTGAAGCTATAATTTAAATAGACCACTCTATTATTTTTTTAATTGCTGAAAATAAGTTAGAATACTGGTTCTAAAAGTGCTACTTAAGGTTTTGGAAATTTCTAGACCATAAATAGCATTTAGATTGAACAGCTGGATAATGAGATTTTTAGAATTGTTTTGTATTTTCTAGATTCTATTATTTATAAATAAAATTAATTTTTCTTAATAACTTTATTCTCTTTCTTTGATTTCTTTTATATAAAGAACCCATGTTAGTCATTGTGAAAGGAACACAACCCAAAATGATCATGTGAGTCCTATGTGCATCTTTTGAATATAGCAATGAATATAGCATTCCACTGTCATGTGGCAGCCATTTTTGTTGATAATGTCTGTCATTCTTTTGTTGTCCATTTGTCTGTTTTTTCTCTAGTAAAGAGATTTCTTTTTTCCTGGCTATGTTCTGCAGTATCACTACAATGGACCAGGGTGCATTAATTGTATTTCTCCTTTCTAGAATTCTGTGTACTCTCAATCTGAAGATCTGTATGATTAATCAATCTTAAAAATATTTAGATGTTTTTCACTTCATATTAACTTTTCCACCTACAGTTTTCTCATATTAGTAATGGTTGAGTCACAAGAACATTCTCTCAATTTCTCTTTTATATTTTTCATTTTTTCTCATTCTCTGCTACATTCCAGGTGAACTTCTCAATACACCTTTCCATTCAATATATTTCTCCTTGTGTTCAGTCGAAGATTACAGTGCTATAGGGACTTTGATTTTTATGATAGATACTATATTTCAATATCAATATCCATAATATAATTTTAATATTCATCATTTCTTCAGTGGCATTTCATCTTTGTTTTATAAGTTCTTAGTTTTTAGCAACGCTACTGTTTTCCCAATTTTCTTTTAAAATATTGAAACTACTTTAAACCATTTCAAAGCTAAATTTCATTTACTTATTCTTCTCTGTCAGTTGTTGCTTTATTTTGGATCAAATCTCACATGAGGAATCTCCATCTCTGCCTTTCCCCGTTCTTCCTTCCTGTTTCTCTTCCAACTTCCTTTGTGGTCAGTTGGGTTTGTATTTGTTTTCTAGACCCGTCCACATTCAGGGATTATATTTGATCTTATATTGTAAAGTTCTAGGATATTCTAGGTCAAGTAACTGATCCAACATATAGTTTATATCTCAACCTGTCTGGGATGGTTTCTCTCTCTTTCTCCCTCCCCTCCCCCTCCCCCCCCCATAGAGATTTATTTAAAATTCTAGAAATGATCAAAGTTTCCTTTGTTACATGAATAGGGAGTTTGACTCCAGTCTTTGTTTTTCTGCAGAGTGACTGGTTCTTGTCCTCTGCCTTAGTGATTTGTTTTTCACAACTTTACCTCACAGGCATGGAAATATGATGATACCTCTGCTTCTTTAGAGCCCTTCAGCCCAGCATGCTTGTGGTATTAGCATTAACTTATTAAAACATTCTTTTCATTTTAGTTTAGTTTGTCATGTTTGGAAGCAAAGGAAATGATTTATGAATTCACAAAATCGTCTTGACCAGAAATCCCCTAAGAGCTCACTATTGCTTACCTTCCTCGCCCACCAACTTACACATTAAAGCTTTGACTGAATATCAGGAAGCATCCATATTTTCTGACATCCTGTATTTTGTAAAGGACCTTTAGCCAGGGAATGTATAAAGAAGAAATATTAATTAAAAAGGAAAGAGTTTATACTTAGGCTTTGAAGATATAAAGTTCACTGTATTGAAGTTATATAATGAGTAATAATGATGACGTATGCTCAAATAACAGCTTCTATCTTCCTACTTTCCAAGAAAAGAAAACATAGGTAAACTAGTTGAATTAAGAGAGTGTTTTGGAACTGACTAGTCTCTATTTTATGTACTCGAGATCCTACTGTACTGGTTGACTTGCCACACATCTTATATGGGTCCTTCATTATTCAGGAAAAACAATCATTGTTCCTTTCTTTTTAAGGGCAACAACAGCAGATAATAATAATAATAATAAATTATAATAATTAAAAAAAACAAGTTACATTTGCTAAATGCTGACTGAAATATTTCAAGCACAGTGAACCAAAACAATGTTAGTGCCAGTGACAGAACTCTGAGAGTCATCTTAATGAAGAAAATAATTGACTTATAGAAATTCTAGATTTGACAAGATTGCAGGCCCAGCAAAAGAAGCCCTGAGTCAGTCAAAGACAACAGGTGTACATTTTCAGACACAAATGGAGTCAATAAGGGAGAACAGAAATCTCGAGGGCACTCAAGGAGAATAAAATGGGAAATATACAAGATAATTTGTTGTCTTTAAAGGTTTAGTTATTTTTATCAAATCTAAGTTCTGAATAATTATAGAGGATAAAATTTTACATATCTTTTCACTTCAGCAAAGTAATACCTGTTTTATTACTTTCTTCTTTCTACATCTCCCTTAAGTGATCATGTGAGTATAAATAGGACTATTTATACTCGTATTGGGCTGTTTCATTGCAAAACAGTACCTCTCTGGAACACCACAACCCTATGGTTTGGGTCACTATAAGAAACTAAAAGTTCTACTGCTTCTCTCTATCAATGCATTCTCAAATTTATCTGTAATTTAATTTTAAAAAGTTATAATTTTAGACATGCTTAAATATAAATTATGTCAGAATCTATAATGACCTCAGGATTTATCTCTTTGGAATGTCTTAATATACCTTACAATATCCAGTGAATTAATAAAACTGTAAAAATTTTCTAGATTTTTTTTTTTCAAGCAACTAAAATACTAAAAGGAGAATTACGTGTATATGGAGATTAGGGTAACTAGTCCAGTTTGGTTTTATCACTGTTTTATTTCAATTTAATGTTTTCCAATAAGCTAGCATATGCAATATCTCTTAAAAATTAAAACAAGCACATTAATATGGAGCTTACACAGTGCCATTTATGCCCCTTTCTACCTCGGCACAATAACCTACAGTGTAGAGTACTCCACTGAGAATTGTACAACACTGGGTGGCGCTATATACTAACAGAAAAATATTTATTTAGCTTTTTTTTTTTTTTTTAGCTTCAGTTCATTTTTACAGTCTTAATATCAACTATCACTGGATTTTGTGCATCTTTCTGAGAGCCCACTCACTTGAACATCTGGTGCAAATTGTCCTATCAACAAACAAATGTCAACTATGTTGCCCCCACTAGGTAACATGCTCATGATAAAACACTATAACAAGTAAGCAGGGAGGAAATAAAAATATTTGATAGACATTTTTTCTTTGTGTTTGAGAACTGAAGATATTTGTTGGAGGGAAGTATTAAGTACATTACAATTCTGCATAGCCTGTAGATTTCAAAGTGCCATCACATTTTGTACAACCTGGTTGTAAACAGTGATACAATAACTCATTAAATGTATGTTGAAGTTATTTAATTTGGTCAACTAAATCTTCCAGAATCAAACCCATAAATTGAGCCAATTTTTGAGAAAACTGGACATCAAAGCATTCATATTCTAAAGGACTAATATAAAGGTTTTGAGAAATATATACAATGTATCTAATATAAAACTGATGACTGAAAGGTACATTTGGAGAAATTTCCTAACAAAATTTTAAAATCTCTGACAGAAACAAGATAAAATACACATTTGAGGGAGAAGCTTCTCATTTTTTCTAAGTAGTGTATAATTAATATACATTGATTCTAATGTTATTGAATGAAGAATCTATATTAGTATGTGAGTTCCTTCTTCCACCAGTCCCGTTTTCTTACCTCCATTTATACCCCACACTCAGAGGTACAAATTAGAGTATCCCCAGTCTTATTTACCACCATAAAGTACATGAGTGTGTATGCCCGCAGATTCTATTTCATGCTAATAGGTTAATAGGATGTGTATTGTTCATTAACTTTCTCTTTTAATTAAAAACACATCTTAAATATGTTTCTATGTCACCATCAAAATAACATTAATTCTTTTTAACAACAGCATGATATGCCATAGCTTGAGTTTACCATAAATTCTTTAACTAGCTTTCTGACTGAATTTCAGTTTGATTTCTTGTTATCTTTTTCCTTTATTACAAACAATGTTGTAGTAGACTTCCTTGCACAAACATCTCTATGCACGTGCATATTTCTGTCAGAAGAATTTTGAAAGCAAACCTGTTGAGACCAAGGAATGCACACTTTGCTCAAAAGATTGTCTAATTTTACAACTCCATCAATAATGTAGGAAAGTGTTGTGTTGAAATCTTTCCCAAATTCTAGACAGCAATGAGTGGTATCATTCTTCTTAAATTTTTTCCTCATATCTGAAGGTAAGAAAGCTATGACTCTGCTTTTTCTCTGTGGGTCTTATGAGGTTGGAGATTATTTGGTAATTTCATTAAATTATATACTTTCCTTTTAGAATACTACATTCACATTATCTTTGAATATCTGGATCCTGAATCAATTCCATTTTTGTAATAGCATTGTAAGAGATACTTATATTATGCATACATTTTTAAAATGACAGCCATTGTAAATATTTCTCCGGACATGTCACTTGTCTATAAGCATCATTTATATCATTTTCAATGAAAAAAGCTTTACATGATTGATTAATTATCTCTGTCAGTCTTTTTCTGTATAAATTGTGATTCTATATCTTACTAGAGAAAACATTGTCTACCTCAAAATTCTTAAGTATTTATTTTTTACTAGAACTTCTGCAGTTTAGATTGTGTATGTGAGAAAGAATTAAGCTTTTTTTCCTCAAATGTATCGTCAATTTTCAAAAGAATTTTTTAAAGTGTTTATTTTTTTCCCATGTACTTGAAAAACTGCTTTAACTATAAATTGAAGAAATCTTTCCTAAGGTTTTGGATAAGGGTCATTTATTTTCTCTGGTTTCATTGTTTATAATTTGTTTTATTTTCATGAAATTGCTAGAGGTTATAATAAAATAAGGATATTAATAACACCCATAGGCAGGTGCACACCTGTAATCCTAGTGGCTTGAGAGACTAAGGCAGTATGATCACGAGTTCAACACCAGCCCCAGCAACTCAGAGGGGCCCTAAGCAATTTAGCAAATCCCTGGCTCAAAATGTTAAAAAGGCTGGGGATGTGTCTCAGTGGTTAAGCATCCTGGGTTCAATCCCTGGTACAAAAAAAAAAAAAAAAAAAGGAAAGGAAATGAAAAATCACCCATAGACTAATTTAAAAAAAAAAAAAAAAGACTTACAGGAGGACCCTATTTCTTAAATTATAATATAACTGAATTAGACTAAACAAAATTAATGTTCTCTTTCAAAAAATACTAAAATGTATATATATACACATTGGAGTACTATACATCTTCAAAAATTTTAAAAATAAGGCAAAATTATGTCATTTGCAACAACAATGAACCTGGATGACATTATGTTATAGACAGAAAGACAAACACTGCATGATCTCATTTATAGGTGGAATCTAGAATAATTGAACAAGTAGAGGCAGAGAACATAAAAGTGGTTACTAGATACCGGGAGTGGGAAGAACTCAGAGATGTTTTGCTTATACAGGAAGAATAAATTTTTGGAAAGTATTTGATATAGTGGTTTTAATAGTTCATTTGATTACTTCATTCCACATTTTATACTACAATGCCTGTACTTTATTCTCCATATGTATACAATTATAACCTATCAATATTCAATGAATAATTGTTTTAAAAATGTCAAAATGATTATTTTTTTATTTTTTTCATAATTTATAAAATAGCTATAATTTAAATTTAATTTTGTTCATAATTTATAGTTTCCAGTACCTCCAAAATATTGTCTTCCTTGAAGGATTTATAAAGGACGTCAAAATTAACAGTCATAGGTATGAAGCAATTTATATTAGCAAAGAGTACAAATAATGATTTTAGTAATTTTACAATTATTTTGTCTAGATCTCAGTGAGCACACTAAATGGTATGTGTATAATTTGACTTTAATTTTAGAGGATAAAACTAGAAAAACTAAACATTCCTTCTAGAAAAACTAAACATTCCTTCTATAGTTGAAGTCTTTGTGGGGGTTAAGCAGTTTGCCTTCTGAGAAATGTGCTAACAACATGATTTTATGATGATTTCTTGGCCCAAGATCTTCTTTTCCATTTTGAATATCTTTAGTCCTCCACATGCAATTCTCAATAAAAATAGAAAATATACATGGATATATAATGAGATGCTATGAAGTATTTTTTCTCACATCATTTCTGACACCAAATAAATAATTTTTTTTTTCCTCAAACCAATCAATTCTCTAGCTCTCCAAATCCACCAGGGTGTTCTACAATTCGATTCAGTTTTAACACTAACTACCAGGAGTTATCTCAGACTCCACAGGTTAATAGACCTCCCAAAATTACCCCCTACTTCAGTTGTCAATCACAAGTTCTGGGCCTCTTGTCCTTGATTCAGCAGTTATAAATCAGGTACTCCCACAACTTCCTCCTCCGGTGTGACAACTTGCTGAAATAATCAGGAAAGTGCTTGACTTCATATTTTCAGTTCATTTTAGAGGATCACACACAGAAACAGCTCTCTGGATGCACTACCCTCCCAGCTCTGTTCACCACACTTATAGCTCTCTAAATCTCATTATTTAGGGAATTTTGTGGAAGTTACATTATGTAGACATAATTCAATTTCTAGCTCTTTTTCCTTCCAAGAGATTGGGAAATAGGACTCAAATTTGAAAATTTCTAATCATGCTTTGATCTTTTTGTGAACTAGTCCACACTAAAGCTAAAGCCCTCAAGAGTCATCTTATTCATATAAACTGAGGTATGGCTCACAGGGACTTGTAAATAACAAGAAATGATCCTCAATAACTTCCAAAGGTGGGGCTGGAGATGTGGCTCAAGCGGTAGCACGCTCGCCTGGCATGCGTGCGGCCCGGGTTCAATCCTCAGCACCACATACAGACAAAGATGTTGTGTCCGCCAAATACTAAAAAATAAATATTAAAATTCTCTCTCCCTCTCTCTCCTTTCTCTCACTCTTTAAAAAAAAAAAAAATAACTTCCAAAGGTGTGTAGAACTCTTTCAGGAATCAAGAACAAAGACCAAATATATATTTCCTAATATATCATAGATTTTATATAATACATACTCACAAAACAATTTCCCAGTAATAGATTTCTAACAGTGTTTATGTTTATTTTTTCACATAAAAAAAATGAATAATTTTAACTTTAATTTTTGCTATATTCAAAAATATTAGATATATTAAAACATTAAATCTAATTTTTACAAACATAATTTCACTGTAGATCATAATAAATTCATGTAATAATCTTTATAGAAAAATACATTTTATAAACATATCTAACTAAGCATTGTTTAAGTATTTTTCAAGTATAAAATACACTCATATACATTCATACATAAAAAGGACTATAATCCTGTGATAACATATATTACTGGTTCACAATTCCAAGTTTCCTTCAATGTGAATTGATTTTGTTTATAACTGGTGCCATTAAGCTCTTCATTTTAAGTAGCAAAGATGACAAGGAGTCCTAAAAATAAAAATATAAATATATATTTAAAATTTTGTTGTATATGGTCATTTCCATAAATTCTATGCATTATCTGAAGCATCCCTAACTCAAAGAAGTAATTAATTATACCACATTAGTGGGGTTTTTTCCCTTACAGCTATTGTTAATGGATTAGATACTATGATATCTATACATATACCATTCAAATATCAACAATACAAACCACTCAATCTACTTGTCATATATGTATTATAATTATTTTGTATAATAACATATATATAATAACTCAACAATCTGATCTATCTGCATTCCACATAGATCTTTATACAATCTAGACTTTCATATTTTTAACTGTTAAGTTAATGTAGGAACACTCAGATGTCCTTTTCAGTCACTGTGCTTATATAGAATTCTAAACAGGATCATTATAAAACTAAATTATTTAATTTATGTACTTAAATTTTTATTTTATAATCAGTTATTATTCTATAAGGAAGAAAATGAGATAAGGTTGATTACAAAAGCTATTTGTATTAATTTAATTTTGTAGTCTTTTTACAGCTAAGTTCATAATATTTATACTTCAATATTTTATTAATGTAAAGTTTTATTAAAGGCACAGATATTATCAAAGTCTAACAAGTATTCTTATCAATATTACTGTTACCAAAATATGATTTTTTTGGTACATATGATAAGGTTTTTAAAAGACCTTCATAATTTAATTAGGGAAAAATTCAATATTCCTATCTTAATATGGCTACAGTTGATTTTGCTAAAAAATTTTCAGAACAATTTATCATATTTGTAAATAGAAAATTAGAGGGATTCGGAGAACCAGGAAATTAGTATGACTATATTAATGTAATTTCAATATTGTAAAGCATCATCTTAAGAAATTTCTTAAGTTAGTATATTTTACAAAACAATATTTTTAATATATGCACTTAAATGAATGATGTAGATAGTATAAATATAAAGATTCCATTGCTTTTAACAACAACAAAAAAAATTGCTGGAAGATTTAACATGCTAGTGATACTTCACACACCTTATTCACAATGCTTACATGACTGCTGCTCTGTCTCTCCTGGTTCTCTTATATCCCATTTCTAACCATCTTCTAAAGGTTGGGGAGTATCTCTCCTGCCACACGGTTTTGACTTGAATGCACAGGACTGAGTACACCAAAGTCAATTTTGTATCTAAGCAATTTCTAAGAGTTGAAATACAAAGAATTTGTTAACAGAGTCATTAGGACATTAAGTTAAATTGAGAAGTTTATGCCAGAAACTGATTTGGAACATGTTTGCTAGCCTCAAATTTCTTCTCCCTTGCCTGAGTTGAATTTATCACATTTTTCACTTTGGGAATTCACAGCTGGCACTACTCCAATTCACAGAGATTTTCTCCTAAGCATTCCATGTCAGATGAACCTCAGTCTCTAATTCTGTGCCACAGAATTAATACTTGATTGTAAATTAGGATGAGAAGATGATGTATTTGTAAATTAGGATGAGAAGATGATGTATTTGCTTTTACAATGTTTCTGATGTTTCATATCTCTGAATCCATAAATTATTTCTTCTATTTAATTTTTATCCCAAACAACAATCAAAAAGAAAAACAAATGCACTAAATAAAGGGTTGTTTATCTTTAAAATAAATGTTTAATATATAAAGGCATTAGAATACAACAGTTCATGGTGCACAGTAAATAATTTATACATGATTGTTATTATTTTATAAGAATTCATTTAGGAAAAAAACAGGCAATTTCAGAAAACAGTTGTTACAAGCATAGAGGATATTAAAGTATGTATTAATCAAGAGAGGTATTTAGAATCTTGCCTTAAGAACTCACATTTCTTTGTTGTATTTCTTTAAAATAGAGAATAGGGATTTAATTACCTTTGATTAATTTTGGTTGCTAGATTGTTTCTCCCTTTGAATAACAGATTGAGTTTAATTTGGACAATGTTGCTTTTCAGGCTTGTTCAAGTTTATTTGAAATAACCAAAGATTCTTAAAAAAAAATAATAAACAACTACTGACATAGTTAATTGGAGTAACAGAAGGAAATTGTGTAAAGAAAAAAAAGGATGAGAAGCAATGAAAATTTTTGAATAGAAAAGTCAACAATAGCTGAGTTTTTGTTTTTTGATACCTTATGTTTTGTACTTTTATAGATGAGTAACCTGGCAAATTTTTAATTGGCTCTTAATTAGTTTCTCTTGAAAGGAACAGCCTGCAGAGATATGAAACTAGACATATATTTGAGGAAATTTCCTGGTTTTGGATGGGTAGAGGGTAAAGATAAAACATGACAGAAAGCATATCTCAAACTACTGGCAATGGGAGCCACTATAGTGTTTCAAATAGGTTCTAACATCAAATTACATTTTAGATAAGGTATTTTAGATTCATTTAATTGAGTTTGCTTATTCATTCATTTAAAAAATGTTCATATTGCTGTTAACGTTTGCCCAATATGACTCATGATGCTTGGGATAGCAGGCTTAGAAAACTCATCTTTTGCACAGAGCAGATAATCTAGTAGAAGAATCTGACAATAAACAAGGAAACAATATTATTTTAAACAGTGATAATGTCGTAAATGAAATAGCAGAATTAAGTAAATCAGTGTTATCAGTGGGTACCATCAAGAGTCGACATGATTAATAATCATTGGGAATGAAGATCTCTTGCTGAGTAAGATTAAATTTTTTAAAATGACGATGTTACCACTTGAAGCGCAGGAGCCAGAGGAAAAGCAAGAGCTAGAGGGAAAATAAAGAAACCTAATATTTTTTTTAAAAAAATGGGGAAAAAAAACAATGGGAATACATCAAATTGTGTGAAACGAATTCAAAGCTAAAGAGGATGTAGTTAATGCACAGTGTCATACCACAAGACACAAGAAGACCACAGTGTTATTTTAAGCGTAGGAATATACAGCTTGATGTTTAAAAAGGGAGTGTTAATTGGATGTTTGAAAGATACTTTTGGCCCCTGGGCAGATGGTGAATAAGTAAAATAAGAAAATATGATTAAGGAAACACTGGGAAGTGTTCATATGATACTGGTGTTTTGTGCTAAGTGGTAACAGAGGAGAGGATGAAGAGTGGTGGAACTTGGAGACAGTCGCGGGAGCTCACTGACAGGAAGATGGGATGGGTGAGGGGAAAGGAGGGTTCAAGGATACTTCTATAGTTTTGAGCCAGGAAAATAGATGTTATCTGAGGGGCAGAAGTAAATTGGACATGTGTCAGATGTGCTAAGTAGGTTCATGAAAGGTAGAAGAATCATTTTGGGACAATAATGATGGAAAGAGTTCAGGTTGTACTTCAGAATGCAAAGGAAAGGAAGCAGTTATGCCTTTGTCCATTTCCTTCTTCTTTTTTTCCAAAGATTAATTGTTCTCAAGTCTCCTATTCCATAATTTAATGCTCTTATCACCCACAGTTATTACTTTAGTATTAATACCTTTTATAGTAATACCTCATTGTGAGAATAAATCAGAAAGTGACTGTGTAAAGTCAGAACCACACAAAACAGCCATTTTTTTTGTAAAAACACTGGTGGATTTCTATGTTTCAACATAACATGAAAAATGTCACATATGTCATTATTATTAAGCTGTATTCAATTATTCAGTAAATTTTTAATTGTCACTTACTATGTGCTAAATATTGTTCCAGGTGTGTTTAATATAGAACTGGAAAAGGAGATAATTTCCTTGCAATTATGGAGTAGTCTGTTGAGAATTTTATTGTTGAGATAGAAAAGCAAAACGTAAATAATATGCAAATAAATAGTTAATCCAATATGATTGATCTATCACCGACATTCTGGACTCTATTATAGGTATAGGAAATATAGAACTGAGCATAACTAACAAAATCTCTTCCCTGAGAGAAATTAACTTTGGAAAACTAGCAACTGATAATAAATCAGATTAAATCCTGAACAAAAATTTATAATACAGTGATGTAATAGATTTAATGGGTGACAACTTTAATGGGTTATAAAGTAAGTCAGAGACTCTACTTTCACTCAAGGAGAGAAGATTATGCAAGATGTGACTCATTAGGTTTCACTCCAGCGTTTTTTTCACATAGCCCAAATGCTCAGTTCAAAAATTGTAAATGTTTTAAAACATATATGAAGGCTGAAAGATGTTGATATGTCTCAATACAGTATTAATTTCTATACAGTGTTTACAAATACCATACAGTGCAAATGTTAATAAAGCAACTAAATTTTAATGTGCATCTTATATAATATCCTTCAAGAATTAAACTCACACTAAAATCACCCTACCAGTTACATGAATATAAGTAGTTTATCAGAGCAAAACTAATATTAATGCATGGAGGCATTGCTTGAATTTGCCACTCAGGAGTCAGCTAAATGATGTGCAGATGTAAATGCATACAATCTGTTAAAAATCCCCCTGATTGCCAAGGATCTTAGATAGAGTTGAGCTTCCTCCACTTTTACATATCCATTATTGATTTTTTTCTACTTAGTGTATTTAACCAAACAAAGTGGATATTGAGACCCAATTATATCATTTAACAAAGGCTTGAGCCATGAAAAATATACCTATAGCCCCTCTATGAAGACTACAGTGAAAATAGCATGTAAGAAGATATTCCTTTCATGAAGATACTTTGATATCAAATGCTTCTAATATTTTATTGACATAGAATTTGGACTCAGAATTTGAAAAGGAAGGAAGGAAGAGAGGAAAGAAAGAGAGAAGGAAGGCCCTCAAGCAAATGCAGGAATTTTTCCAGGGTAAGAAATTTCCATTCATCTATTGAAAGGCATCTACGTTGGTTCCACAGTTTAGCTATTGTAAATTGATGTGGCTGTGTCCCTGTAGTATGCTGTTTTTAAGTCCTTTGGGTATAGACTGAGGAGAGGAATAGCTGGGTCAAATGGTGGTTTCATTCCCAATTTTTTAAAAATTTCTATACTGCTTTCCATATTGACTGCATCAATTTGCAGTCCCACCAGCAGTGTATGAATGTACCTTTTTCCCCACATCCTCGCCAACACTTATTGTTGTTTGTCTTCATAGTAGCTGCCATTCTGACTGGAGTGAGATGAAATCTTGAAGTGGTTTTTATTTGTGGCATATATACACAATGGAATATTGCTCAGCAATAAAAGCAAATAAAATCATGGCATTTGCAGGTAAATGGATGGATTTAGAGAAGATAATGCTAAGTGAAGTTAGCCAATCTCCCCAAAAACAAAACAAATGCTGAATGTTTTCTTTAATATAAGGAGGCTGATTCATAGTGGGATAGGAAGAGGAAGCATGGGAGGAATAGATGAACTCTAGATAGGGCAGAGGGATTGGAGGGGAAAGGAGGGGACATGGGGTTATTAATGATAGTGAAATGTGATGATTATTATTATCCAAAGTACATGTATGAAGACATGAATTGGTGTGAATATACTTTGCATACAACCAGAGCTATGAAAAAGTTGTGCTCTACAAGTGTAATAAGAATTGTAATGCATTCTGCTGTCATATATAAATTTTAAAAAAAGAAATTTCCAATTTTTTAATCTATATATTTTTCTAGATAGGATACAATATAGTTAAATTACTATAATTATATTATTACACTCTCTCACAGTTTTTCTTCATATATTCTTGAAATATGAAGTCCCCCCAAAATCAATAAGGTTTTGTCTTCTAGCTGATCTATTGAAGGGAATGTCTTTTTTCATAACTTCTCCATTATCTGAATCTGAAAAAAAAATATAAAATGTATATAGTGGAAAAACCTTCATATTAATTCAGGAATCAGTCCTATAATATTACCTTTAGCTCCTTCTCACATGGTCGGTCTCCATAGTCATATTAGGGATTGGGGCTTCCTTCTGGGAAGGGAATTACCTTAAGACAAATTCTTTATCTCACCCTATCATTCACTTTAAATGTTTGGTATTATCTCTGTTTTATAAAACATGTTTAAGTACAGCAACAAAATTAATTAGTAAATTGTTCACAGTCACTTTGTCAGTAATTGGTACAGTCAAGACTTAAGTTATATTTTCTTGAGAAGTTCTGGTGTTTTCCAGAACTATGGAGTAAATCACAGCAGCAATGATATGATGAAATACTGATTCCAGCCTTCCCCAAACACTCACAATCCTTGATGAGTAAAGAACAGTTTTTCATCTAGGCACACAAAAATCTTTCAAAGATGTAAACAAGGAATATTGATTTTTACATCTTTAAACAGCATGCCAAGTCAGAGAATGACGAGAGACAACATAGACAACTAAAGTCATTCAAGGGTTCACAAGCAAAACCGTTTAGCCAACATTGTTTATTTTATCTTTTAATCACAATAATGACACATGGAGGATGTGAAGGTTTTTCCCTGCTTTCTCCCATGCCAGGATGTGTTATGTGTTTTTATTGCAAGTATTATTTTAAATCCCAATGGTAAAATGAAGAACTGATCTTCAAAAAGTTGAGTGAGTTGCCCAAGGCCACTTAGCAAAACATATCAATCCTGGATCAAGATCTGGCTTCAAGGAGTGGTCTTTGTCCCATAAGCTTTTTCTTAAAATCTCCAGGGTAAGAACACAAAGCTGTGCCTAAAATTGCCTTCAAGCTATGTATTCCATACATCTTACAATAAGAAATGGTAATATTCATTAATCAAAGTATGTGTTTATTGGATTTGTTATCAAGGTAAAAGACATACTTTGAATAAATATTTAATTTCCTCCTAAGGGCACCAACCAAATAATACCATTCATCTTCTGTTCCTTGTACACATAGGCAGAGAAAGGTTGCTGAGAAATAAAGAACTTGTGGGGCTCAATATTAGACTGTTTAGATTTATAAATTCTTGGTAGTGGTACTATTAGTAAACATAGCCCATTTATCATTTTTTTATTTGAAACTAGGAGTAGAAATATTATCTCTCACTTCTCACAGTACATGCTGAGTTATTAAAGCAATAAAATTTAGATCAAATATTAAGTAAAATGATTAACTTAGGCAGAACAGTGGATCTAGATGAGTAGAAATTTCCTAATTTGGAAAAACAATGCAAAGAAGAAACTTTATTGAAACTGGTCAACACTTTCAGAGTACAATCTTGTTTTCAGTTACATCACCAACTATAGGATTAGCATGCAAACAGCATTGAGGTACTTGAGGTACTTGTAAAGGCATTCGAAAAAGAAGTTAAAGTCTTACAGGGTACAGACAGCTTTAACCATTTTAAAATTCTGCCAGTTTGCATTTCGTGTGAAATTTTAGAGGCAGAAATGGCATCAAACATCATACAACTTAATGATTACTTGCCTGACTTGTAAGTTAAAACTTTTCCACTTGTTAGGCAGATGCTGGAAATAATTAGTAATTAGGGTACCGATAGAGTTGTGCTGCTTCCAGCTCTGTCTCTCCACAAATTCACATTCTGATTAATTGCTTTTCTTTCTTTGTGCTTCTGTCATTGCCCAGAAGAATGTCTCTTATCATTATGTATTCCTAAAGAGCAGCGGACTAAGGGGAATTCATTAATGTCCTTCTTTTACAGGTTAATATTTGTACACTTGAATAATTTAGTTATTCCTGACAGTTCAACACATTGGGTTAATTATAAGATATAGGAGTAGGATTTAATTTTATCTTAGCCATTTCTAGTTGTTGTGCATTGAGTTAAGAAATATATTTAATCAGTAATAATACTTGGTTGCTGGCAAGGCAACAATCCCAGAGTTAATTAAAGTGTAAGATATAATCATTTATGTAATTTTTAATTTTTTAATAAAATTCTAATTACGTTGGAATATTCTTCTCTATACTCATCTACTCAATATTTTTCTTTTAATTTCTTGTCTTTTCTTTTTCTTTCTTTCTTTCTTTTTCTTTTTTCTTTTTTTTTTTCTTTTTTTTTTTTTGCACTAGGGATAATAAGCCTGTGGCACTTTACTACTGAGCCACATCCCCAGCCCTTTAGCCCTTTTTACTTTTTATTTTGAAACAAGTTCTCACTAACTTTCTTAGGGCCTCACTAAGTTGCTGAGACTGGCCTTGAACTTGTGGTCCTTCTGCCTCAGCCTCCCCAGTTGCTGGGATTACAGGCATATACCATTATACCCGGTACAATCCTTTTCATAATCATCGTGTCTTCTTTAACCAAGGAAAGTCAACCATTAAAATATGAAAGAGGATAACATCCAGTGAAGAATTATTATTATTATTATTATTATCATTATTACATGAAAAAAGGATATTGTTATTTAAAGTAGATTTTACACCTTCAACATGCAAAAATAAATGCATTTTAAGATCCTGGCTTACTGTTAGTAAGTCACAGATTCTACTGGCATTCCTATTCCTGAGA
This sequence comes from Callospermophilus lateralis, assembly GCF_048772815.1. NCBI lineage: Eukaryota > Metazoa > Chordata > Mammalia > Rodentia > Sciuridae > Callospermophilus > Callospermophilus lateralis. The sequence goes on along the minus strand of NC_135312.1, from coordinate 47,059,539 downwards.
CTCAAATCAAATCAGGCATCACATTCTCTGTATATAAAATAGAAGAAATAAAAGCATTCAGAATGATGCCAAACCCAAGAAATTCCACAAAGAATAAATATTAAATAGCTAAATATTCCTAATGTCTTTTATTCTTTAGAGGGCTGAAATTATTTAAACCGGAGAGTAATTACATCTGTGTAGATTTTTAAATGGAGATTTGATTAATCAGTCTATATCATATCAAAATTGTTTTTTCTTTTTTGGGGGAAGCGACAGGGGTGGGTGGGCTGGTGATTGAACCCTGGTCTGTGAGCATCCTAGGTAAGCACTCTACCACTGAGCCATATCCCAGCCTTCAAAATTTTAACTATTTTTATTTCTCCCTTTGTTTACATCATTGTTTATTTCAAGTTGAATCTTCTATGTATAGACTGAAAGGTTAAAATATTATAAACATTTTTCTATCATTTATAATTGCCAATAATATTCAATACTCTTCTTTTAATAATTGTTCTCTTTATTTTGTATTGATTATGATGACCAATTGTATTTTACCAGATCATAATTTAGTTTTTAATATTACTAATTATGTGGAATTCCTCTTCACCTTTTATTGTGTTGAAAAGTTTACCTTTGCATTTTATAGTTATTTTGAATAGCTTGTGTTCATTGTGAAAAAGTTATTATTTTTTGTGGATATATAAGATCAGAAAGGGCAAAGGCTTAGGATAAAGAAAGTTTTTAAAAAAGACATTTCAAAAAGCTGGGACATTGTTGTTTTTTTTTTTTAAAGTAACCTAAAAGTAGATAAAAATTTGCTTACCTCTGTATTTAGATTTAACACAACCCATTAGTTCAAATTATAAATGTATAATTTGTCATTTTATCCCCATTATTCATGTACTTTGTAGCTTCCAAGAGTTTTTATTTAGTCAAAGCAACCTATTTATGCCAATAAACTATAAGAAATCTCAGGCTGTCCCTTGTCAAAAGTATTAAAATAAAAGCTTTAATTTTCAGAGTATTTGGTTTTTCTCATTCATACAAGGATTTCATAACTTAAATTCTACCCATAGCTACAATTTACTTGTATCACTCTATTCCTCTCTCTCTTATTGATGACTTTGTGTCAAATTAAGTCAGCTTGGCTATAAAACTATGTTTATATGAACAACAGAAAAACTTCAGTATATTCACATTATTATTATCATTATTCTCATAAGAAAGTAGATGCCCAAGGACTTCCAATGAATAATCAGCAAACTGGTCAGTTGAACTCCGGTCTGTTTGACTGATTTAAATTTATCTTTGAATAATCAAATACTTCTAGTTAAAAGGAATTTCTGGTATTATCAAATACTCTGAATACAGCCTAAGGAGTCAGAGTCTCTCTACCTCAGGAAGCATACATCCCTACCTACCATTAAGTGCTCTATACTCATGTGGTCTTGAACCATATGCAGTCCTGGAAAGGAAGCCTTCTTGGTTTTTTCAAAGTGCATTAAACTTTGAAGGACAATAACTATTGGATCTTCCTTTTATCTGAAATAAAGTATTTTAGTAGAAGTAAGTTGCTGCTTCATTCACCAATAATAGCTCAAAATTCCAAAGTATAAGAAAATTTGGTGACCCAGTGATTGAAAAGCTGAACAAAACTTTCATGAGTTTCAGATTTTTATTTTTTTATTTTTGGGGGAGTCTTATAGGAGAATTCTTTCTTTATTTTTTACATACATGACAATAGTGGAATGCATTGCATTCATTATTACCCATTTACAGCACAATTTTTTGCAACTCTGTATATAAAGTATGTTCGCGCCAAGTTATGCCATTATACATGTACTCTCTTTTTTTTTGCATTACAATTATTTATATATATATATATATATATATATATATATATACTACAATTTATCATATCTTTGTTTGTATATAAGGTATGTTGACACTAAATTCAAATCTTTATACATGTATTTTGTAAAATGATGATTTGAAAGGAGAATAATTAAGAGTTCAAAGTGAAACAGATGGGGGGTTCAGTCTTTAAGTCCTCACTAATAGCATGAACACAGTTGCCATCTAGATGTTTGAGTTTAATATCCTCTTCCACCAGAGGGGACTAGAATTCCCTGCAGAAATGCCCAATTCCAGGCTGGGCATATAGTTCAGTTGGTAAAGAGCTTACCTTGCATACACAAGTCCCTAGGTTCAATTCTCAGACCACACACACACAAAAAGAAATGCCCAATTCCATGATTGGACAAGAGAGAAATGATGATCCTAGGACATCTTTTGTACCTCAAATTAAAGGATTGCTTAATTTTTATGTTGGAAAATATCCACAATTAGCCTGGAACTAGCTGAAAGGTAATCCTACCCTCAAGTTTGGGACAAATTTTAGCTTCAAAATGGGTTAACATAGTAACAGTTTGTAGTATGTTCAATAAAATAGGAAAATGTTACATTCATACTGATAAAAATTTTAAAAATTATTAACTAAAAGTGAAAAATAAATTTATAGGCACCTTTGCCATGCAAATACCTCTTTCACCAAGTGATGAAAGTTTGTGTGCCAAGCAAATAGATTTCATTGAGAGGCATTCTGAGTCTCTTCCTGAGTAACTGGAAGTGGGAGACACAGAATGTACCACATCAACTTGCTTTCTGCTTCTCTTGTCTAACTTTCTCTTTTTTTCATTACCTTTAATTCTCCGGCCTTGTGTCTCCTTAGAAAATCCTCAGAGTTTTAATCCTTGCCTCAAGAACTGCTATTTCAGAGCACCAAGACATTTAATTTCAAACTTGAATTTTAATACTATAATCAACAAACAATACATTATTAACCAAATCAGATAGAACAACTCATATAATCATCATGATAGATACAGAAAAAGCATTTAATAAAATTCAAAATTCATTTATAGGAAAGATTTAAACATCCTAGTAATAGAAGGAACATTATCCTAATAGTGAATATATAAAAAATGGGTGTTTAAAATAATAGAATCATTAATGATGAAATAATAAATGATATTTTATCTAACTTGAATATATAATAAAAAGACCTGTAAGCACTTATAATCAATATTATAATTGAGATTTAATAAAATGTAAGGCAAAGATATATAAGAATTTGAAATAAAAAAGAAACCTGTCACCATTTTCAGAGTTCTGGATAATACTAAGAATTCATAATACAAATTATATATATATAGGCAATATATTAAGGTCATTTTACATAGATTCAAGGTACAAAAAACAACTGCATTTCCATATAAGAGTAAGAAAAATAAGAAAATAAAATATTCAAGGGTAAACAATTGTTAATAACTTCAAGAAGCCAGCAATGTCCTATGAATAAATCTAGTTGTAAGGAATTAAACAGACACTCATGTGCAAAGAATGTAGAGAATCATAAATATTATTGAAAGAAATTAAGGTTCTTAAATATTTAAGAATATGCCATGTTCGGGGATAAATATAGTCAGTATTATAAAGAACAGATACAGAGATTCAATAAAAACATGAACAACATAGGGATATACATGCTGGAATTTGTTTAGGTTTATTCAAAGTGTATAGAAAAGAAAAATGGCCCAAGAATAACCAAGACAATAATGATGAAGTGGAACATTGAGAGAAAATATAAATGAGTGGACACCAAGATATGAAAAATTACATATAAGAGGTTGTGAGGGGAATGGGAAAAAAACAAGGAGAGAAATGAATTACAGTAGATGGGGTAGAGAGAGAAGATGGGAGGGGAGGGGAGGGGAGATAATAGAGGATAGGAAAGGTAGCAGAATACAACAGTTACTAATATGGCATTATGTAAAAATGTGTATGTGTAACCGATGTGATTCTGCAATCTGTATTTGGGGTAAAAATGGGAGTTCATAACCCACTTGAATCTAATGTATGAAATATGTCAAGAGCTTTGTAATGTTTTGAACAACCAATAAAAAAAAGAAAAAATAATTAGCACTAAATCCATTGGTGCAAGGAAAGTCCAAATTGACCAATAAAACACAATATCAAAAGAGATATTTCAGAGAAGTTGGATAGGTCCTTACAATAAATCATGTTGGATCAAAGGATTATACCCATTGATCCCTATTACACAATATTTATAAATGAAAAATCAATTATGAGGGAATTGCATAAAAAATGTGAGAGGCAGGCATTTTGCCTCTATAAAATAGCAATTACAAAAGAAAGGAGTAATGAATAAATATACATAAAACTAAGAAGATTTTTAAAAACACTTTATTCATCAAAAAATACAAATAATAGAGTAAAAAAAAGTTATAGAGTGATATTTGCAATATATGTAAGCCACAAACTACAGAGAGAAATTTTTTTAAATATTGCAGATTAAGCAATAATTTATTTTATATTGTTATGATTTAAATATTGGGTGTCCCCCAAAAGCTCATGTGTGAGAGAATGCAAGAAAGTTTAGAGGTGAAATGATTGGGTAATGAAAGCCTTGATCTAATCAGTGCCTTGATCCACTTGAATGGATTAACTGGATGGTAACTATATGAGAGTAAGATGTGGCTGGGAGATGTGGGGGATTGGGGACATGCCTTTGGGGAATATATTTTGTTCCTAGTGAGTGGACACACCCTCTTTCCCCTCTACCCCATCTCGTTTCTGAATTGTATGTAGTAAGTTGCTTCTCTCCACATGCCATTCTGCCATGATGTTCTGCCTCATCCTGGGCCCAGAATAATGGAGCCTGTTATCTATGGACTGAGACCGCTGGAGGCATTAGTGTCAAATGAATCTTTCCTCCTTTAAAATTGTTCTCATCAGATCTTTTGGTTCCAGCAGCAAAAAAAAGCTGACTAGCACACACACACACACACACACACACACACACACACATACACACACACACATATTGAGTGGAGTGGTAGGGGATTACCAGTTTTGTTATATCATAATTTACATACAGGAAAACCCACTTTCTTAGGGTTTATTTATCTTTATGAGGTGCTGAGGATCTAACCCAGTGCCTCACACATGAGATGTAAGTGCTCTGCCTCTGAGCCACAACCTCAGCCCCACGAAATTTTCTTCTTAAACATCACAATATTTGCTAACTTTTAGAAAAACAATGCAATAAATGAAATGCATAAAAATTATGAAACTTTGGTTATCAAAAAATATTTAAATAGTGAAAAAAGAAAGCCACAGAATAGAACAGATACTTTTGGTTTGCATATCCAACCGTGTCTCTAAATTATTAAAAGAATTGCAAAACCCTGTAAGTCAAAAAAGAAAAATAAAATGCTACAGAGAAAATGAGAAAATAATACTAACTGCCATTTCAAAGCAAATGGTTTTTAAGCGGCAAAGTATGCTCTAACTCATCAAAGAAATGTGCACTAACACTAAATATTTGATCCTACATTATACTCATCAATGCAAATACAGATAAGCAAGTCAAGTGGTCACAAGGGTGGTAAATAAGTAGAACTTCTGGTGATAGAATAAAATGATACCAACACTTTGGAAGCCAGTAGTATACTTAAGCTTAAAATATGCATGCTCTATGACCCAGTAACTTTACTACTAGCACAGACCCAAAAGAAACATATACCAAAAATATGTCCAACAATTTACATAGTATCATTATTCATACAAGCAAAATTCTTAAGACTATTAATTAACTGTTCATAATAAAATGGGTAAGAGAACGTTAGCATGTTCACAGAATAGTGTATCATGAAGCAAAATAATAAACCACTGTCATTCACTGCATACTGATGTTTCAGTCAATGAGAGACCACATATACAATGGTGGTCCCATGTATATGGAGCAAATGTCTGTCACCTAATAAGGTAGTAACAATCAAACATCATAGCATAAGGTATCACTTATGTGTTTGTGATGATGCTGGTGTAAACAAAACTACCATGCAGTTCATTGTATAAAAGTATAGCACATAAACAATTACTTAGAGTACATATATTTGATAATGGTAATAAATTATAAATAATAAATTTACTATATTATTTATTATCATTAAATTATTAAATTATTATTATTGAATTATTATTATTAAATTATAAATAATGCATTTACTATACTGCATTTTTATCATTTTTTAGAGTGTGCTGCTTCTTATTAAAGAAAAACTTTACTTTTATAAAACCATGTGCCATGTTATACCACCAGCAGCCTTCATACATCTCATATTTACCACATCTTTTGATTTTACCTAGTGATCCATCTGCACAATCTAGACCATCTCATATTTACCATTTCTTTTGGTTTTACCTCGTGATCCATCTGCACAATCTAGGTTTGCATAAGTACACTCTGATGTTCACACAATCACAGAATCATCTGATAATGCATTCTCAGAACATGCTCCTGATGTTAAGGAACACATGCCTGAATATGAATGAATTGTTTGCGTCTCATTAATAGGGTGTTAAAAAGGGAAGTCATAAAAGATATGGATATTTTCATTCCATGTAAGGAAAATACCAAAGAGGCAAAATTAACCTATATTTTGAGAAGTAGAATAGTGTTTACCTTTGAAAAGGAGATTGTAAGGAAACTGTGGAGAGTGCCTAAGATTGTTTTATATAAAGAGATATTTCCCCTTGTGATAACTCATGAAGCTTTATACTTAGGATTTGTTTACATTTCTTTATGCATGCTAAACTGTGATAAAATAGTTATTAAGTTTGGTACTTTTTGTCTCCACTGAGTTTTTCACTTAACATATAACCATATGAACTTAATCTCCATGAACGGAATGTGACATTTACACATTATGTACCAGTATCCTGTATCGTTGAGTATTCCTTGGAACACTACTTCGGTTGTCATGCACAGCAGCTTGAGATGATACCCAAGTTGACTCTAAACTTATTAGCTAACCCTAACTAACTAACTAAAATGAATGTCATCACAGACCCTCTTTCCTGGCCACTGCTTGTCACACATACAGGTAGGGTTCCTTGTAACATTGATGTTTCTCCTCTGGGATTTGATTCCCCTGGCTGCACATGATTGAATACAGGTGGAAATATATCCTACACTGAGGCATTGTGATTCTGTTTATTGGAAATTCAAGTTAAAAAATAGCAAGCACACCATGTACTGACTAAGCAAAGCTATATAAACTTGGAAGACTTTACTTGACTGGTTTCCAACATTTTGGACCAAGTAGAAAGTACTGATTTTTAGAGAAAGAAAATTGAGCAAATATGCACAAAGTAGAAAAATTGAAATTAAGGGAGACAGATCTGCTGATTTTCTAGTATGTAATTCGAGTTCATCATCAAGTTTCAATATAATTTCTGTCTTGGGTTACATGAGCATTTCTACTTTCTTTCTAAATCAATATTTGCTCCTTTTGCTTTTAATTACAAAATTTATATGCATCATGATTTTATCTCTGCAAAAGTACATTTTGCATCTGCATGTGTGTACATGAGAGTTATTGGGAAAGAGGAGCAATGAAAATTTCCCTAATGTGAACATATTCATAATGGGATAAGATATACATTGATATTAAGAATTTAGGTTACAAAAATTAAAATATGTTGTTTAACTGATACTTTTTATGACTAATTAGAGATATGGATCCAAAAATAAGGAAAACTTTAATTACAGAAATTACAGCCTATAAATCAACAAGACATAAGACAACAACTATTTGTCCTTATTGGCCAATAACATCATCTTAATTGTAGACATTAGCATTGTAGACATTAGCAGACCATTACATTGTGATGAAAGTTTGTACCAACCCTAAGTGTTTATACAGCAGGCACATCCCTAAATTGTCTTCATGAGGCTTTTATTACTCACTACAAAGAACCCTCCTTAAAGTTACTTATAATTTAGCTGCACTGTTTATCTAGCAAGAAATCTTAATGACGGTGTATAATGCTAATTATGAACAGAACACAAAGGTTATAGAATAAATGCATGTCATGTGATCAAAATTATAGCAGAAACAATCCATTATTTATATATTTGTATGTCTGTGAATGATAAATCTTCCTTTTCCAGAAATTAGAATTAAAAAAAAAAAAACATTCTTTTGCTTTAAATGAAGAAATTTAGACTGAGTGTGTCTGTGTACACATGTGCTGCATTTGTATGTGCAAAATAGTTGCTTCAGAGGATATTTGGAATAAGCATTATAAAAAACACAATAAAGTGTTTGAAAATGAACAAAATTATTGGTTGAAGTAATCTTTCAAATTCTCACTTCTTATAGAAATTATGATCAATCAAATATAAGGTTTACATCTGATTGCCATTTTCAATACACAGGCATAAGTAGATGGGTAAACAATAAAACCCAGATTTCAGCTTTTTGCATCCCTTAGAACAATCAGAATAATATCTGGTGGTCATTAACAGCTCAAATATGAACCTCTCCTTTTCTGTTTTTTTTTTCTCATTTAGTAACAGCAATAATGGGGTGCATGGGATTCAAATCATTATGACTCAAAATGTTGACTTTGTGGTTAGAAGATTTGGGGTTGTATCTTTGCACTGACCATCTATCTGTGTGGGAAATGAGAACTTAACCATTTTGGCTAGGTTTGTAACCCAGTGGTAGAGCCTAGCATACACAAAGCCCAGGGTGGGGTCCACAGTACCATGGGTTGGGGTGTAGAAAAAAATTACTCTGAATGTCATCTTCCTGTTTTAAAAAGTGAAGGAAACTGTAATTGCAGCACCTTGGGAGTCTGAGGCACAAAGATCATGAGTTCAAGGTCAGCCATAGCAACTCAACAAGGCTGAAAGCAACTTAATGAGACCCTGCTCAGTGGCAAAGCAGCCCTGTGTTCAATCCCCAGGGCCAAAAAAGAAAGAAAAATCAATAAAATAACTAAATATGAAGATGCTAATAAAAAGTATGTTTATAGTCAATCTTTTCTTATTTGCAGAGATGCTTCTTGATATACTAACAACATTGTAATCATTCATTCCAAAGACATAGAATATCTTCTTTGATTCTGAGTTGGGAGAAAGGTGATAAACAAACCTTGTTTTTCTGAAATTGACAATATAGTGAAGGAGGTAAGAACTTAAAAATATATAGTATGATTATTTATTCTGTAAAATAATAAAACAGAAGATCACAGAAAGTAAGGGCCAGCCTTGCAGACAGATGTTTGAATGGAAAAGCCTGAGGGAACCATGCACTTGGGGACTTTGGAAAGGAAGAGAGTGAAGGGAAGGGTTGGTTTCTTATGGAAGGAAGGACAGTAGTGGATATGATATTTGAAAGGTGCCAGATACAGGCTCAGATAGAGTCTTGCAAGCCTTGTTAAAGAGTCTGGTCATCTTATAGAAAACAGAAGGCTGTTTAAAGATTTTTTTTTAAGAGTAACATGATCTCTTCTATAGGGTAGTGTACAAGACCTTGAAGCTCTGTTTGCTATGTCACCTGTAAAAAGTAGATGGTTAGAGAAGACAGACAGATCAGAGGATTATTTACATAATCCACAGATGAAAAATGTTTTCCCAAGAAAGAGGTGAAAAATCATTTATTTTTTTCTTATCAGCACTAACAAATGCAATTGTCTTAGAAAAAGTCAGGCTTACTACTGAGAACATATGAACAAGCTTCATATCCCCAATCCCATAGGGACTCTCTCTTACACATTTCACAACAGCAATCTGAAACCAGATAAAGCACCCTAAAACATTGTTCCAAATTAACAGTGAAGATCAAAGCCATCAAAATGATATACTTTAATATTTCCAATACAAAATTACCTTTATGTGAAGCTAATCTTGCCTCTCAAGTTCATAATTCCTTCAATTTCAGAACCATTTTATCATATATTAAACCATCTTATTTTTGTTTATACAACTATTACCTCAACTATATCGGTCAAGAAATTTAGTTCTTTTCTAAAGTCTTCTGTTAGTTTCTTTGGAGTAATCCAAGTAGGAAGTAAAAACAATTTGAAAAAAAAAAAAAAAAAAAAAAACTAAGAGTAGTGAGATTGGAGAGAAGAATATATGCCTGTATGTGCTAGTGAATTCACATATGTGTGTGTGTGTGTGTGTGTGTGTGTATACACACACATATATATATATACACTTACATGCATACAGGTACATGTATGCATATATATGGATTTATTCAGCAGATATTTAGAAAGAACAAAGAATCAAATTTGAGCAATCAAGAAACAAATATAAGAAGCATGGTAAAGCAGTTCAATGACTTGGGTGATTTTGGAAGTGCAAGTTTTCAGGGAATAGCAGGGGCAGGAAGAAAAATGTACAAACAAAACTACAAACAGAGAGAGAGGAAAGAATGAATGCAGTGTACCTTGCAAGAAATTTTGGCTATAAACAAATTGAATGGAAGAACAGTGGGAAAAATAACAGAGTATTACTGTGAAAGGGAATGAGGTTTTATTTTTATTTTATTGTCACTTTACCATATTTCTTTCATTTTCAGCCGTAGAACATTAATATGCTTATGGGGGAAAGTGGGTATAAGGAGAGATATTAATGATTTAGAGAAAAATGTAATAGTATCTCTAGTCATTCAGGTAATGCACAAAATACAAAAAAGTATTAATATACAGAAGACAAATTTTAATTGGCATTATAAGGTAAGAATATTTAATGGAATATTAGAAGAAAGAAACAGGAAAATTACTACTACTGCAGTCATTTATCAAAGATAATGGTAAAAGATGAAGAAATTTCAAAAGAATGAGATTGCAGCCAAGAGAATACGCCCCTTCCTATATTTCTTCAATATCGACACTGCTGTGAGGAATGTGGTTAAACTGACAGCCCCCAGCCATGACTCCTTCAGAATCTACCTCTGTTTCTAATCTGAACTCACACAATTCCTGGACTGCTGCCAGCCAAAGATTGAAAACAGAGGGAATATCAAAGTCATTGAAACTCAAAGCAGGCCTCTTCTAATGGGTAATCTCAGTTTGAATGACTCCGTTATTTTTGTCATCATTTTTTCAGAGTTGTATTGCATACTGAGAACCTTCCTACCCAATCCTTTCTCTATCTCTCCCTATTTTCACAAGATACACACCTCTATCACTCTCTAAAGACTTTTTCCATGTACTCTTGCTTCCTTTGTCTTATCATCCACAGGAATTCCCTCAAATATTATTTTCTTGCGCCTATAATTCCATCTTGGTGTCTTTTTCTCAGAGATCCAGAATTGACAGATTTTAACTCATTCTTTCTCTATGATGTAGAATTCTATTTAAGAATGGCTAAGAAAAATTTAAAAAGTGGACTACAGGGAGAACTTTTTATCAATAGATATTTAAACATATAAACAAGCAATAATAAAATTGGTCATTGTTATGGTTTGGATGTGAGGTATCCCCAAAAAGTTCATGTGTGAGACAATGCAAGAAGGTTCAGAGGAGAAATGACTGGGTTGTAAGAGTCTTAACACAATCAGTAATTTAATCCCCTGATAGGGATTAACTGAGTGGTAACTGAAGTGGTAGGTGTGGCTGGATAATGTGGGAATGGGTCATTACTTTGGGATACATATTTGTATCTGGCAAGTGTAAAACTCTCTGTCTCTGCTTCCTCAACACCGTGTTATGAACTGCTTCCCTCTGCCACACTCTCCCGCCATGATGTCTAGCCTCACCTTGAGCCCTGAGGAATGGAGCCAGCCTTCTAAGGACTAAGACCTCGTGAAACTGTGAGCCCTCAAATAAACTTTTTCTCCTCTATAGTTGTTCTGGTCAAATCCTTTAGTCACACCAGCAAAATATCTGACTAAACCAGGCCTTTATGTCTGTAATTTCAACAACTCGGGAAGCTGAGGCAGGAGAATCACAAGCTTGAGATCAGCCTCAATAACTAAGTGGATCCTAAGCAACCTAGTGAGACCCTGTCTCAAAATAAAAAATGAAAAATACTGGGATGTGGCTCAGTGGTTAAGGGTCCCTGGGTATAATCCCTACTACACTCCCACACACACCAAAAAAAAAAAAAAAGAATTAATGATAAGAAAAGTACACAGTATTAGGAATGATGAATCAAATACAATCTTGGTGATGATTGATTCTGAAAGTATTAATATTTAATTTATGACAAAAAAGAATATCATACATGATATTGAATCAATTTATATTTGAACAAAACTTGTCTCTTCCTTTGTTCAAATCATATGTTATACAATATCACAAATGTGATAATGGAAGGAAAGATATAGAAAAAAAGGAGATAGAGACAATAAGTAATGATTATATAAAATAATTATTGGAATGAGAAAGGAGATTTATTTAATCTAATATAATCAAAATTACTAACACATGTGGATATAATAAAATACAAATGCCACAAAACATACCAAACAAAACCTAAAAGCAAAGAGCAACATTGACCAAAACTTTCAATAAATATTCATACAAATGTTAATATTTTTCATAGAAACACTTCATTAAAAAATATTACTAAATGAGTAATCCCATCAAGATGGCAGACAGTAGGCTCCAACCCATTCTTCCCTGACAGAAAAACTGAGTTAACAACAATATCCCGATGAAATACCTTTGTGAAAACTCTAGAGATCAGTTTGGAATCTACTGTACCAAGGTCAACTATAACACCAAGAAGGTATTCCAAGGAAAGAGAAAAAGATGGGGGGTGTTTTGCACACCATCCATACCTACCCCTATATGGCATTGTACCTACTTCTGGAAGGAAACCTCTTATTCTGGGATTCCTCCCTCAGAATAGAAACAAAAGACAGACTAGGCAAGAGAAATAAGAAAATATCTTGAGACAAGTGAAGACAAAAACACAGTATATCAAAACTTATTAGAGATAACAAAAGAAATGCTAAGATAGAAACTTACAACTATAAATATGTACATTAAAAAGGAAGAAAAAAATCTCAAATGAGAAACCTAACTTTACACAGATAAGCTAGAAAAAGAAGAAAAAATTAAAGTCAAAGGCAGCAGAAGGAAGAAAATAATGAAAATTGAAGCAGAGGCAAACAATATAGAAACTAGAAAAGTAATGAAAATATTTTTTAAAAACTATAAGTTTTAAAAAATTTTGTAGGATCAACAAAATTGACAACACTTTATTAATTTTCTATATTTAAGGGTGATTTGATACTAATAATTCTTATATTTTAAAAATTTTAAAAACTGACTTTGCTTATTCAGGAAGTTTATGTTAGTTTGAAAAAAAGATCAGTATTTTTATTTTATTTGTCTTACATACTTTAAGTTTTTATTTAATTGCCTGCTTTAAAAATGTGTCTTCTTGACAAAGCTCATATAGGAATAATGAGAACAAATGTTTACACTAAGCAAAAGGATAGGAATAGGTTAATGTCTCTGGAAAAGCTGTAGTGGAATTAGTTATGGAATTTCATGGATGAAATGTGAAGCTTGAGATTTGCTGGCATTATTTTTCTTTCTCAAAAATAATTTCATACATGTTAGTAGGAAGGTTAAGTAGGAAAGTTTACATGTGGAAAGATATAATTCTCTTATTTTTATAAAAAAGCTACAAATTTTAAATTATTCATATTTGCTTATGAATAATAGTTTTTAGCGGAAACAGAAGCTGGCTCTCACACCATTTAGATATAATGTAAATGGGAACAATCACAAAAAAGTTGTTGGCCAGAATTTGAGTGTGTTAGTATGGAATTGATTCTGATGTTGAAAAGATTTTAATTACATCCTAAGCTGTCAGGCATAACTGTTTAATTTTTCAGACTTTAGTTAGAAACCCTTATTAATTTTAGATTATTAGATGGAAACATACATTGCTTAAGGTAATGCCATATAAAATGGAATGGAAATTTTTCATGTTCTAAAACTCCTTTCTCTATAATCCTAAATCTGTATCAGTTATTTAAATAATTCAGACTAGATAGCCAGAAATTACTGTTTCTGACAACGAATCCTTACTTAGTTGAGTTTAAGAAATGTGTGGACAAATTTTTTTTTCCAAAATCTCAGTTGCCTGTAGTCACCCTCAAGCGATAGCCAGTCTAAAAGAATGCTATTCGATAATGAGGGCTCTCAGAAATGCATGCTGCAACTCAACTACTCAATATGTGAAATTTATCTGGCCAAACTTTTGTCCAGTTCAAACACAGGATAACATATAGGGGCTAAGATAATTATGTCGAGGTTTCTATATACCTTCACATGACTGCTAGCCCTGTCATTTTCTATCTCAGTGACATATGCCAAGTTACTCAAATTTTTAAAATTCAATTTTCTCATCTGTAAGAATTAAGACAAAAATATGCCTATCTCATAGATAAGTAAAAGGTTCGCCTTAGTTGAATTAATACAGATCAGTTAGGGAATAAATATTTAAATGCATATCCCCACAACTGTGATAGCAATAGTAGTGGTAGTCGATGCAGTAATAGAACTATTTTACTTCCTTTAAAATTTATCTTCACCCTAACTGTATGATGACCTTTGGGGCCCTATGGCTCTTTCTGGACTCCACTTTACACCTCAATTATGATAAAGGGAGAATGAGATGTAGAAATGCCATCAGTGGAGGCAAAGAATTAACTGAACCATTGTAACAGATTCATTAGGAACTCAATATTAAATAGAGAAAGATAAAACTAAACTCAGAGAACACTGTGTAGTTGGCTAACTACAACTCCTTGCAATGGTGGCAACAGCTTTGCTTTCAAGCCACTTAATGAAACTTCTATTTCTTCTACCCTGTGGTTATAAGTTTCTAATTGAAAACCAGTGAGAACAAAGTGGGAGACATTGTTCAGTAAGAAGTAAATTGAATCCTAAACTGTGTAAACACATCTAATATAAACTTTAGGTGACACCCAAGCTGGGAAATGGCTTTCAGAGGCAGTGAAAGGGCAGCCAAAGTTTAAAAGTTAGGATCAAAACTGTTTTTAAAAATTGTACTATCTCCTCCAAATTTACATGCAAGCCACAAGGTATGCTAAAGAATTGAAAAGTGATCACTGTTGCTAAATGGTCCGTGAATAGTAACTAGATAAGTGCCATTATCTTAATCAAAAACATTCATTAAACTCACATCTAAGTTAGCTGGTAGTGATGCTGTATTGGGTATTGTGAACAAAGCAGCATGTACAGAGCTTTACACTTTGGGGGAAATCAAAACTAAAAATCTGGCATAAGAGACAAACACAACAGCATTAATCAAACAGATTAACAAGAAAAGTGTGTGCCGTTGTGTTGGGAAAAACTATGAGTGTCCTCTTATTCCAAAATGATTCCACATACAAGGGATCTTTGCATTGTTCCTTTAAATAAAGAGAATCATTAATTCACTTTCATCTCTGGAAGGTTGACTTAATCACAATTTTAAAGGTCAAGTAATTACATGTATTGTGGTACATTTAACAAATATCATCTCAGTATGTGAAAAAGCCAGAGGAAGTCACCAGTGAAGAATACACTCAGGACCAAGGAATTTCAAAATCGTCACCATCAGATTGTCAGGTAGAAAGATTGCTATATATATCCTCGTACATAATATGTGTGTTTGCGTGAGTGACTGCTCACATTACACCACATTTTAGCCAATATGTGACACAATCAAAATTATACAGCATATGCATGTGTCTATGCTGTGATTTGAATGTGTCCCCACCACCACCCCCATAAACCATGTGTTTGGAACTTAATCCTGAATCAAACAGTATTGGGATGTGGAGCCTGGGGGGTATTTAGTTCATGAAGACTCCACTCCACTTTTACAAATGAATTGATGTTGATTATAATAGGGTTCAAGTCTGCACATTTAATATCTAGGGCTTTCTTGCCCCTTTTTTCCTTCTGTCATTGGATAACAAACAAGAAATCCCTCACACAATGCCAGTCCCTTGATCTTGGACTTCCCAGCATCCAGGACCATGAGCCAATAATTTTCTGTTCAATATAAACTACCTAGTCTGTGATATTCTGTTACAGCAATGGACTAAGTCTATGTAGGAGAGCATGTGTATGACTGTATGACTGTAGAGAGGGTCACATCAACATATCTGAGAAGGTGATAATTGCCCAGAATATTCATGAGTCTGTGAACCTGTCACTGAGTCAAGATGTCAAATTCCACATATCATTAAAAAAGCAAATGTCTAGAAGAATTAACTGAAAATTGTCATGAAATTATATATGGAGAAACCTAGCTCACTTTATTTGCATACATTAGTTCTCATGCTTTACTTTGAAAACATACAGAAAATGCACAGATGTTTTATAAATGAACACACTTTGGTATAAAATGTTTCTTTTTATCCTCAGGTAAAGGAAAGATAGCATCAACCAATCAAAAGAAGTAGCAAGAGCAATTCAAGGAGAGACTTTTTCATTGCTAATTTCCAGAGGGAATTAGCCAATTTTCTGTATTATGATAGAATCAGCATATTGAGGATTGGACCTATAGATAATGTCAAAGCAGAAGAGGTGCTTTCAGCTTTGTGTGCCTGCTGAATCTTAAATATGAATGACTGCTGAGCTTCTGTTTGCTTCACGATTTCCGGTCAGGTTTCATCAGATTGGAGCCTGCTGTTTAAGCTGTATTTAGGACATGACCCTAGCAGCTGGCTCCACTGAATGAGCCACTTCAAGGTGGTTATTACTATGCATGTAATAACTAAAGAATTTGGAAGAGCTAAGAAAAGCACTAATCCCTGTGTATTCTACTGAATATTTTGGTAGATTTGAAATCTAACTAACCAAGGCACATCTGAAAAATAAAAGTATGGTAATTTACACTAAAAATAACTTGAATATTACCATCTGGATGAGGAAAATGCCATATGACTATGTCAGAGAAAGGAAAATGTATTTTTTAGAATGCCCACAACTTGGAGTTTAAAATGTTTTACTCTTTCATAAGTTTATAAGATTCGTTTCTGCAAATAATTGTCTTTTGAATAATATTGGGCAAAAATAAAGAAGGTCAAAATATACTTACTTTTATATCCATGGCTTATAAGGATGAATCTTTTTCTTATCCACTATTATAGCCTTATAAAACATAACATACTGTGGTCACCAATAAATGTTTCTAGAATTTAAAATCATATGTAACTATTTGAAAACACAAGAGAGCTTTGGAAAATGTCCAATGAAATTTAAAAACTAATATAAGATGTACATTATAATCTGAATAATTTGAATGACCAAGTCAGTAATGTATTTTCTCTGAATAAGTCTAAAAAAGAAAAGTTTCATCTAATGATAAATATTATTTTTCCAGTTTTACTTATGAAGAAAAGTAATAACTGTATACTTGCTAGGCACTGTAATATTTGTGTGACTCCAAAAAATAGGATACAAAAAACAATAATGTTTTTTGCAAGGTAAACAACTTGGATATGATTAATGATCTTTTAATATATTTATATATCACTAAATACATACCTATATAAATTGATCACCAAATTGATCACTGTAGATTTTTTTTTAATAAATATCTCATTTCTCCAGGCATATTGCTAAAGCTTAAAATGGACAGTTAAAAATATTATATTTTTTAAATGTTTTTAGTTGTAAATGAACACTATACCTTTATTTTGTTTATTTATTTTTTATGTGGTGCAGAGGATCAAACCCAGTGCCTTACATGTGCTAAGAAAGTGCTCTATTAATGAGCTACACCCCCGACCCCCACTGTAGATTTTAATAGTTAAGATGGAAGAAAACTACTTTCTTTATAATATTGTAAAATAGGGTTATTATCCCATTTTTCAGTTTGTGTTTTTAATGCTCAACATTATTTCAGCCCAAACTTTTATTATATATTAGACACTTTGTCTTCTATTGCAGATAGTTACTATTATCAAGGTTTCCAAATAATTTGGGAGTGAGCAATGACATATGCTGAAATTTGTTGTTAGGTCTCTCCATGTAGGGTAGTAAATAATTTTGTTTTAAGGTAAAAATCAAGGGTCGTTCAAATGTTAAAATATTTATAAAAGGCCCCAGAACTCCTTTGTAATTACAATCTAACCAAAATGTCTAATGTACAAGTAAAATGTTTGGCTGAGGGAATGAAAAAAATTAAATGAATAAATTTCATCATCATTGAAACTAAAATATCAACCACATTTTATAATAATACAATATCACAAGTAGTGATATTGTATAAAAACCCTAGAACTTACAATATTTCTCCCTTGTTCTTTCTCTAAGACCTAAGTTAAAACTTCCCTAGAATCTTTCCCATTTTATCTGAATGAACTAACCTGTACCTGAGTGAGGGTGGTTGGAACGTGATTTCTGGTGGTATCCTCAGTTTCTGGATACCCAAGTGCCCCCGTGACTTCATCCTGAATCTCCTTCCATCATGTTTTGCTAGCAGCATTACTTAGGTGTGGATGTTATATACTTCCTCTAGGAAACATGGAACAAGCAGCACCCCACAAAATCTGAAGATGAGTCTTTTAAACTACATATAGTTAGCTTCACATTTAGCTTTATTAAGAAAATTCAGAAATGAGTATTTTGAACAGTTATAACAATTTAAATAAATGTTTTGAGTTAGGGCTTTTTCTATTGACCTGTCTCTATTCAACACAGATTTAATGGATTCATTTAGTTTCCATTCAATTCTTTCCTATTCATTCTAATGCTTAGTGCAATTGCAGGTCATTATATTGCAATTACTCAATAAGGAAATACTTTTAAATGGTGGCTTATTAAAACATTTTATAGTATTTCAATTGGAGCCAAAAAATAACTGCATGTGCAAATATTATTTTTTAAACTGCACAGTAAATAGAAAATCTACAATTAGATGTTTTTCTTCAGGCATATTGCTAAACCTTATATATGGACAATTAAAAATATTATATTTTTTCTTTCTTTGTATTAGATTAAGTGTGAATAATTTTGGTTAGCATACAATAATGAATTAAGAACTAATTTTTTTCTTCCATTATATATTAATATGTGCACATGTTCTTTTGATTTTTTGATAACTACATCAGTATAGATAATTCCTTTTAAAGTCATAATTTTTAAAATTCATTCTAAACAGAAAGTACTAATACTTATATTTAATAAATAGCAGATATGTTTAAAGGGTCCATACTGATGGTTGTGAAGATATTCAATGGCTTTAAGCTTTAATTACATATGAGAAAAACTTTATATGTAGTTTTATGTGCCAGTTCATAACATTTTCAAACTCTTGCTAAAAATAAAAAATAATAATAGTATAAATGATAAACATAAAAAGATTATAGCCTGGGTTATTTTTGTCTACTATAGAAAGAACACAATTATTGATTCTAGTTGTTGTTATTGTTTTTGCATAGGAATTTTCTACACAATCCCTAATAGTTCATTTATAAATGTTAAGATACACCAAATTGTTGCTCTCAAATTTTCATTTTCATATTATTTCAGCATTTTCAAGTAACAGATTTCTAAAATTTTCACCACGGTTAAGTTAACCATAAAATTTTGCATTTTGGAATCAATATTACTTATCTTCCTTCCCTTTTCCCCAAAATTTATAGGATGGCTAAATTAGTTTGTTTGGTTTTTTTTTTTTTTTTGGTAATTGAAGAAAGACTCTATTTTGGCTTTATTCCTATCATTTATCATACCAAAATATTAATAAACAATTAAAATTTTAAAAGGCAGCATTAAATGAAAAAGCAAATTTCTCAAAATGCCTATTGAGAAATCAATATTTTTAGAATGGCAAAAATAGAGAAACATTTAGGTAAACTGAATTACTGATGAATGTATATTGAAACAATATTTGATCAAATTATTTTTAATCATGCATTTAAAGGTCAATTGGCAATCATAATCAAGAAGGATTTATACATATATTTAAAAATATGTAAATATTCACAAATTAATTAATTAATAAAATACATCACAACATAAAATAAAGGACCCAAATCATGGGATCATTTCAATTGGTGCAGATAAAGCATTTGACAGTACTGAACATTATAAAAACTCTCAAAAAAATTAGGTAGAAAAGGACACAATAATGTCCATACCTGTAAACCACACAGCTAACATCATATAAACTGCAAAAAAACTGATAGCTTTTCCTACAAGATCAGGAAGACAAGTATGCTTACTCTCACCACTTCTGCTCAAGATATTATTGGGAATACTAGCCAGAGATATAAGGCAAGAAAATAGTGAAGAAGGCATGCAAATTGGAAAGAAAGAGGCAAAATTGTCTCAGGGAAAATGATATAGAAAAAAAAAAAAAAAAAAAAACCTAAAGATTCTACCAAAAAGAAAAAAAAAATGGGCTTGTAACTAATAAGTGCTTTCAGCAAAATTAAAGAATATAAAATCATTGTACAAAAGCCAAATTGCATTTATATATATATATATATATATATATATATGAAACCATCCAAAAAAAGAAATCAAGAGAATATCCCATTCACAAGAGCATCAAAAAGAATAAAATACTTGCATAAATTTAACCATGTAGATGAAACATCTATTCACTGAAAAGTATAATACAAGGATGAAAGAAACTAAAGAAAATATAAATAAATGAGAAGATAGAAATTCTAAGTTCATGTATTTGAAGAATACAGTTAAAATTTCAATACAACCCCAAAAATTCTGTAGATTCATTGCAATCATTATCAAAATTCCAATAATTGTTTTTAGAGATGTGGAAAAATAATCCTGAAATTCATATGGAAGAACAAAAGACCCCAAATAGTGAGATCGAGCTTGGGCAAAAAGAACAAAGCTTGAGACACCACACTTTTTGATTTCAAAATATATTAAAATGCTATAATAATGAGCATAGTTTTTAACTGGCATATAGACATACAGACTAAATAAACAGAACAGAAAACCCAGAGATAAATCCATGGTTTCAAGTCAATTGATTTTTACCAAAAATTGTCAACAGCATCCAATGAGAGCAGGGCAGTCGCTCAATACATAATGTGGGGAAAATTGGATATGCACATGCAGAATGAAAATGTATCTTTATGTTACACCATGTACAAAAATTAACTCAAAATTGTGAAAGATTTAAATATAAGACCTGAAAGTATAAAACTAATGGAAGAAAACATAGGGGGAAAAGCAATTTGATATGAGTCAGCATAATGAGTTTTTTAAATATGACCTCCAAAGCAAAAACAACAAAAGTGATAATAGACAAGTTGGATTTTGTTAATCTAAAAGCCCCTCCTACAAATGGAAACAATAGAGAGACTACCTACTTAATGGGAGAAATAATTTTCAAACCTTACATCTGTTAAGTGGCTAATATGCAAAAGAGGAATACAAGTAATTCAATAGCAAAGAAAAAGAACAGTTAAAAATTGGATAAATGGATGATTTCACTACTGATCTGGACGGTGTGCTTTTCCAGCTACAAATAGTGTAAATATTTGTGTGAAATATGAAATATTAAGCATCCACAGGCTATATGTTTATTTTTTGTTTCCCTTATCTCTATTACATTATCTGATGTTATAGAAGTTGTGTGGTGGAGGGGAGCCCAAAAGACTAGGAACCATATCTATTTCACAAACCTCAGCACCTAGTACACTGACTGGTACACTGGACACACCGGCACACAGTAGCCAAGAGATGTTTGTCAAATAAACATATGTGGTGACTAAAAGCAGAAAGAAGAAGGAGAAGGAGAAAAAGAGGAGGAAAGGGAAGAAGAAAAGAAGAGACAAATGTGGATGTGTAATCAATGTGAATCTGCAATCTGTATACATGGTAAAAATGGGAGTTCATAACCCACTTGAATCAAATGTATGAAATATGATATGTCAAGAGCATTGTAATGTTTTGAACAACCAATAAAAACTAACTAAATACATCAAATAAAATATGACCATTAGAAACAAAAAAAAAAAAGAAGAAGAAGAGACAAAAGAAGACATACAAATGATGGTTAGGAGATATATGAAATGATATTCCATATCATTAATGATCAGAAAAATATGCAAATTAAATCCCAAAAAAGATATCTCATATTTTTTAAAAATGACTATAATCTGGGCTGGGGAAATAACACAGTTAGTAGAGTGCTTGCCTGCATGCACAAGGCCCTACATTCAATCCCCAGCACCACACACACACACAAAAAAAAAAAATGAAATAAAACAAGAAAAGAAAAAAAAACTAAAATTACAAATATAATAGACAAAATGTGATGGTAAGGATGTGAAGAAAAGGGAACTCTAATACACCATAAATGGGAATGTAAATTGGTACAGCCATTAAGGAAAACAGTATGGAATTTGTCAAAAATTAAAAATAGAGCTATTTTACTTCAGGCCATATATCCAAAGGAAATAAAATCAGCATCAGCATCTAAAATTAAAAACAAAGTTATTGCAGCATTATTCACAATACCTAATATATAGAAACAACTTAAACATTCATCTATGGATGAAAGAATAGAAAATAAATACACATATGAATATATACGCACTGCAAAATGTCATTTATCTTTTAAAAAGAAGAAATCCTGCCATTTGAAAGAACATTCATGAAACTAGAGAACATTATACTAAACCAGACACAGAAAGACAAATACTACATGTTCCCTCTACTATGTAGAATCTACAAATGCTGAAAAACAGTGTACAATGGTAGTTGCTAGAGGCTAGGGAGTGAGAAATGGGAAGATGTTGGTCAAGAGTTGTGAATTTTCATTTATTCAAGATCGGTAAGTTTGGAAGGAGTTAATTAACAACATTAAGTCTGTAATTAAAAATAATACATTGTATGCTGGAAATGTGCTAAGCCAATAGATGTTGAGCATTTTCACCATACACACATGCAGAGGTAACTATGTGAACTGATGAACATATTATTTAGCTTGATTGTGGTAAGTATTTCACAATGTACCTATATATATTGAAACACAATATATGGTAACTTAAATACATTTTTATTTTAAAATACATTTAATACTTTTTATTTTATTTTTATTTATTTGTTAATTTTATGTCAGTACAGAGGAAACAAAATATCCATCAGCACAATTCAGAGCAGTGCTATTTGTATATGTAATGGTATTATCAAGTATAATATTATATGGGTATGGGTATTATTGGCTAGTTATTCTTAATTTACATCCTTGATAGTAATAGAAATTAGTTACAACATAGATATTTGTAATATAAATTAAAGATATAGAACATATAAGTACAAAGCAACATATTTTAAATCTGAACTTGACCTCTTTTAAAATATCAGGATTCCCAAATAAATCATTAGAGAAAAATTAACTTTGCACTCTTACATTTGTCAGAAACTGCAAAGAGCTATATAATGTTTTCCTCTAGTAAAAGCAAAACCTTTTCATTCATTTAATCTCTATACCAATTAGAGTCAGGAGAAGGGGCAAAAATACAATAATTTAAACATAAAATGTTAATACAATGAAAGATTAATTGTAGAGGGGAATGGAGTGAAAAAGGACTGACTAGGAAGAAATATGGAGAATTGTAAATATAGGGATTGCAGATATACTGAAAATTATAGCAAGTCAATTATGTACTATATACTAGTCACTACCCTGATAGCTGAGTTAGAGCATCTGAGGTAATGTTCTCTCTTTGCTTATTCCCTCCTACAGTTGAGGTCCAGACCTCCTTGGAAAGGACATGATCAATATATTGAATGGCAGATTGCTATACAAGTTCCTAGCACAGGTGGAATGCTGTGCTATTAGAACTCACTGGAAATCATCCCTCTGGAAATTATCAGAAACCTGTATTCTGAGGTGCTTCTCCTCAGAATTTGCTGTGAATCAAAACAGAGAGATGCCAGATGCTATAATTTGAATAAGCATCCTCTAAAGATCCATGCATGGAATGCTTGGTCCACAGGATAGTGTTTTGGGAAGTGGTAGAACCTTTGGGAGGTGGGACCTAGTAAGAAGTCCTTATGTTATCAGGGCCTACAGGGAATTGTGAGAACTTGACCCCAGCCTCTCCCTGTTTCTTTTGCTTCTTGGTGGCCACATGTTCCTTCCGTTCTTTTATGGTACTTATGGTACCTCAACAGAGGCTCAAAGGAATGGGACTTAATTATTCATAGACTGCAACATCTAAAACTATGAACTAAATAAAAATTTTTGTATAAGTTATTTAACTCAGGTATCAACTGAAAGTAATACAAAGATGACTAATACGTTAGAAGAAGCCACTGACTGTTGGGATCTGTTGCTTTCCATGATTGCACAGCCATGCACTGCAGAAGCTGTTAGATCAAGACAACAAAGCGTCTTCTTCCTCCAGCATCTCTGTAGTACACTCTATTGGCGAAGCTGAACATTAGTTCCACTGGCCAAAAAGACCCTCACAGCTTAGAAATAATATATTGATAACTGTCCTAGTTATTTATCTTACCAATGACTATGTCTTGAACCTACTAATCTCTTAACAGGGTTTGTAACACTGCTTTCTGCTAGCATTGTTTTTCTTTCTTAATAGAGTATAAAATTATTACCTATAAACTGTACCTTTTTAAAAATTTTTGTTTAATTTCTCTCACTATGGTTTATTGAAGATAGCAGTTTTAAATTTATAATAGTATTTTTCAATTATGAGTAGAGTTTACTTCAATAACACTGAACAAACACAAGGCTGATGTAGGTCGCATGCTTTCTCAAGCCTTCATTTAAAAAACATATCAATAATTCATGTTCTATAGTCCTGTATGGATTTAAACTTTTCTCTTAACTTTTAAAAGAAAAAGTAAAACAGAAAAAGCTATTAATTACATTTTACAGAAGGAAATCTGAAATATCTAGTCCCATCTCCTCCTATATAGTCTTCTCATATTAAGTCCCCCCAACTCAATATTCCAAAGTATCTTACACAGTTAGGAGCTTATTGAAACTTATTTTTTCTTTCATACTTAATGAAATCTAGGCTCCTTAACTTGGGAGAATAGATTTTCTTATTATGAAGTTAGGTTATTTTTTTTCTTGTTATGTTTACTTTGAATATATCTCAATATTCATTCTTTTTTTATTCATTATTGAATGCCAAATTGTTTATTTTTTAACAGTTTGGGAAATAAAAGTAATGTAAGTGTAAAAGCTAATAGTTTTTTTTTAATTTGTTCTAATTAGTTAGACATGGCAGTAGAATGCATTTAGACAACATCATACAAATATGGAGTATAACTTCTCATTCTTCTTGTTGTACATGGATCTAGAAACACACCAGTCTTATAGTTATATATGTACATAGGGTAATAATTTCCAGTTCATTCTACTGTTTTCTTAAGCCCATGCTTCTTTCCCTCCCTTCACTCCCCTCTGCCTAGTTCTAAGTACCTCTATTTTTCACTAGCACTCTCCACTTCATTATTGTGAATTAGCATTCGCATATCAGAGAAAACATTTGGCCTTTGATCTTGGGGAATGGCTTACCACACTTATCATGATATCCTCCAGCTCCATACATTTAATGGCAAATGTCACAATTTCATTATTTCTTAAGGCTGAGTAATAATCAATTGTGTATGCATAGTACATTTTCTTTATCCATTCATCTGTTGAAGGGCATCTAGGTTGGTTCCACAGTTTGGCTATTTTGAGTTGAGCAGCTATAAACATGGATATGGCTGTGTCACTGTAGTATGCTGATTTTAAGTCCTTTGAGTATAGACTGAGGAGTGGGATAACTGTGTCAAATGGTGATTCCATTCCAAGTTTTCTGAGGAATCTCCATACTGCTTTCCAGATTGGTTGCACCAATTTGCGGTCCCACCAGCGATGTATGAGAGTACCTATTATCCCAAATCCTCGCCAACAATTATTGTTGCTTGTATTCTTGATAACTGCCATTCTGACTGGAGTGAGATGAAATCTTTGAGTAGTTTTGATTTGCATTTCTCTAAATGCTAGAGAGGTTGAACATTTTTTCATATATTTATCAATTGATTGTATTTCTTCTGTGAAGTGTCTGTTTAGTTCCTTAGCCCATTTATTGATTAGGTTATTTTTGTTTATTTGTTTATTTTGTATTAAGTTTGTTAATCTCCAGGTTTGTATAACCTGGAGATTAATGCTTTAGATGAGGTGCCTGTGGTAAAGGTTTACTCCCTTCTGTAGGCTCTCTCTTCTATTGATTGTTTCTTTTGCTGAGAAGAGGAAATAAGATCCTAAGCAGACATGGTAAACATTTGGGTTTACTATTATTTTTATATTAGACGGAGGGTCTCTGTTCTAGTGCTAAGTTTTTGATCCACTTTGAGTTGAGTTTTGTGCAGGGTGAGATAGAGGGATTTAATTTCATTTTGTTACAAATGGATTTCCAGTTTTCCTAGCACCATTAGGTGAAGAGGATACTTTTTTTCAATGAAAAACTTTTTTATTAGTTGCTCATGACAATACAATGATCTTGAAATATCATACATTTGATTCAAATGGGGTATGAATTCTGATTTTTCCATGTATACAGGTTGCAGGATCACATTGGTTATACGGCCACATCTATACGTACAGCAATACTAGTGTCTGGGTCTAATATGAAATAACTGTATGTATGTGAGTATGTCTCTGTGTCTTCTATTCTGTACCTTTGGTCTATATGTGTGTTTTGGTGCCAATAACATGCCATTTTTATTAATATGGCTCTGTTACATAGTTTAAAGTTTAGTATTTTCATACCTCCTGCTTCATTTTTCTGGCTGAGGATTTCTTTGGCTATTCTGGGTCTCTTATTTCTCCATGTGAATTTCATGAATATTTTTTCTAGTTCTATGAAGAACATCATTGGAATTTTAATAGGAATTGCACTGAATCTGTATAATGCTTTTGATAGAATGGCCATTTTCACAATGTTAATTCTGAGAATGCAAGAGCATGGGAGAAAAACTGGAACAAGACAAGGATTCCCTCTATCACCACTTCTACTCGGCATAGTCCTAGAAACTCTAACCATGGCAATCATACAGATGACAGATATTAAAGAAGACCCTCTTCTAAAGTCTTCTTCAATCTCTTTCTTTAATGTTCTGTAGTTTTCATTGTAGAGGTCTTTTACCTCTTTTGTTAGATTGATTCCCAAATATTTTTTTACCCTATTATGAATGGGGTATTTTTCCTAATTTCTCTTTGAGTGGATTCATCACTGATGTACAGGAGCATGTTTGATTTATGGGTGTTGATTTTCTATCCTGCTGCTTTGCTTAAATCATTTATTATTTCTAGTAGTTTTCTAGTGGAAGTTTTTGGATCTTCTAAATATAGAATAATGTCATCAGCAAATAGTGATAGTTTAAGTTCTTCTTTCTTATTCATACTCTTTTAATGTCTTTCATATTTAGTTTAGCATACATAGCTTTTACAATATTGCTACTATCCCTAGTTTTTCTAATGTGATAAACATAAAGGAGTGCTGTATTTTGTTGAATGCTTTTTCTGCATCTATTGAGATGATCATATGATTCTTTTCTTTAAATCTCCTGATGTGATGAATTATATCTATTGATTTCTGTATGTTGGACCAACCTTGCAACTCTGGATGAACCCCACTTGATCATGGGTGACACTGTCTTTTAAATAGGTTTGTCTTCAGTTTGCAAGAATTTTATTAAGAATTTTTGCATCTATGTTCATCAGGGATATTGGTCTGAAGTTTTCTTGATATGTCTTTGTCTGGTTTTGGTGTCAGGGTGATACTAGCTTCATAGAATGAGTTTGGAAGAGTTCCCTCCTTCTATATTTTATAGAATAATTTGAGGATTATTAGTGTTAATTGTTCTTTGAATGAACTGGGCTGAGAATCCTTCTTGTCCTGGGCTTTTCTTGGTTGGTAGGTTTTTGATGGCATCTTCCATTTAATTGCTTGAAATTGATCTGTTTAAATCATTTATGTCTTCCTGATTCAGTTTGGGTAGGTAATAAGACTCTAGAAATTTGTCAATGTCTTTGAGATTTTCTATTTTATTGTAGTAGGAAATTTTCAAAATAGTTTCTAATTATCTTTTGTATTTCAGTAGTGTCCATTTTGGTGTTTTGTTTTTCATCATGAATTTTATTATTTTGAGTTTTCTCTCTCTTTGTCTTCTTTACCATGGCTAAGTGTTTATCAATTTTATTTATTTTAAAAAAACAATTTTTGTTTTGGCATTTTTTTTTGTATTGTTTCTTTTGTTTCAATTTCATTGACTTCAGCTCTGATTTTATTTATTTGCTCTCTTCTGCTTTTCTTGATGACTTTTTCTTGTTTTTCTAGGGCTTTGAGATGTAATGTTAGGTAACTTGTTCATTGGCTTTTCATTATTTTAATGAATGAGCTCAATGCAATGAATAGTCCTCTTAGCACTATTTGCATAGTACCCCAGAGATTTTTATATATTGAATTGGTATTCTCATTTACCTCTAAGCATTTGTTTTTTATTTTATCCCTTATTTCTTCTGCTCTCCGTTAATCATTCAGTAACATATCCTTTAGTTTTCAGGTGTTGGAATAGCTTCTATTTTTTATTTTATTTTGATTTCTAATTTAATTCCATGATGATCTGATTAAATGCAGTGTATTATGTCTATTTTTTTGTATTTGCTAAGAGTTGCTTTGTGGCATAAGACATGATCTATTTTAGAGAAGTTTCCATGTGGTGTTGTGAAGAAATTGTATTTGCTTGTTGATATATGAAATATTCTATATGTCCATTAAGTCTAAATTATTGATTATATTATTTAGTTCTAAAGTTTCTTTGTTTAGTTTTTGTTTGGAAGATTTATTCAGTGGTGAGAGAGGTGTGTTACATCCAGTATTATTATATAGTGATCTATTTGATTCTTGAAATTGAGAAGGGTTTTTTTGATGTATGTAGATGGCCCATAGTTAGCATTGTTTGGGACATGAATATTATTCTGTCTTGTTGATGTATGATTTCCTTAAGCAGTATGAAATATCCTTCTTTATCTGTCTTAACTAACTTTGGCTTGAAGTCCACTTTATCTGATATGAGGATGGAAACCCCTGCTTTTTTACGAGTTTCACGTGAGTGATATGTTTTTTCACATCCTTTCATCTTCAGTCTGTGGATGTCTTTGCCTATATGAGGTGAGTCTCTTGGAGACAGCATATTTTTAAGTCTTTTTTTTTTTTTTTTTAGAGAGAGAGACAGAGAATTTTTTAATATTTATTTTTTAGTTTTCGGCAGACACAACATGTTTATTTGTATGTGGTGCTGAGGATTGAACCCAGCGCATGCCAGGCGAGTGCGTTACCGCTTGAGCCACATCCCCAGCCCTAAGTCTTTTTTTTTTTTTTTTAATCCACTTTACCAATCTGTCTTTTGATTGAAGAGTTTAGGATATTAATATTCAGGGTTACTATTGAGATATGATTTATATTCCTGTCCATTTTGATTTATTTCTGATTTTTAATTGTATTTAGTTTCTCCCTCGATTGTCTTTTCCTTTAGTTTAGTTCCTCCCTTTTCTGGTTTTCTTTTTTTTTTTTTTAATTTCCTCCTTATGGAATATTATTGCTGAGAATGTTCAACAGTGCAGGCTTTCTAGTTGTGAATTCTTTTAACTTTTGTTTATCATGGAAGATTTTTACTTCATCTTCAAATCTGAACCTTAATTCTGCTGAATATAAAATTCTTGGTTGGCATCCATTTTCTTTCAGAGCTTGGTATATTTTGTTCCAGGACACCATAGTTTTGAGGGTCTGGGTTGAGAAATCAGCTGAGATCAGAATTGATTTTTCCCCTTTAAATAATCTGATACTTTTTTTGTGTGTGTGGCCTTTAAAATCCTATCCTAGGCATTTTCATTTTAATGTGCCTTGGTGTGGTTCTTTTGTAATTTTGTACATTTGGATTCCTGTAAGCCTCTTGTATTTGATTTTGCATTTCATTCTTAAGGTTTGAGAAATTTTGGTATTATTTCATTGAAAATATTATATATTCCTTTGCTTTGAATCTCTGCTTCTTCCTCTATCACATGAAATCTTAAGTCTGAATTTTTTTTCATGTTTTCCCATAAATCTTGGAAGTTCTGTTCATGGTTTCTCATCATCTTCTCTATATGGTCAATTTTATTTTCAACATTATATATTTTCTCTTCATTACCAGAGATTCTCTATTCCAGGTAGTCTAGTCTGTTGGTAATACATTCCATTGAGTTTTTATTTGATTTATTCCTTCATTTAGAGGATTTCACTTCATAATCTCTCTTTGTTGAAGTGATCTTTCACCTCCTGAATTTTATCTCTGATTTCACTCCTTACATCAACTTTTATGTTGTGGATCACTTCATGTACATTCTGAACTCCTTCTCTGACATCTCTTATACTATGTTGTCAATGGTTAACAGACTCTATCATTGGAGTATCTTGGTTTGTTTGAGGCACTTTGTTCCATTGGTTTCACATATTGTTCCTATATCTTCCCATCTAGCAGTGTGGATCTGAGGTGATACAGTTTCTACCCTGTAGACTTATAGTGTCCATGTAGGTCTCCAGTACCTCACATTTAAGGGAAAAACAAATATTAACAACACCTAATGCAAATAAAATTCAGTCTTAAGCCAAATGGCTCCTATTAAGTCATCAGGCATTTCCCTCCCAGACAGTCCTGAGGGCCAATCACTAGGATCTGGGTGCCTGGCACTGAGAGCTGCTCTGTATCAGGCAGATCAGGACCAGGTGCTGAGAGCTGCCAGTCAGCCATTTTGCTGTGAGCTCCAGGCTGTGTTGTTGGCTGGGAATGGCCTGGGAGCCTGGGACTGGGAATCTGAGGGCCTGTTAGGTGCCAGCCTGATGCCAGAACTGGCAAGACTAGGGGATTGGTGGATGCTGGACTTGGGAGGGGGTTGAGGACTGGGCTGGTGCCCAGGCCCAGTGAGTACAAGCCAGTGTGGACCCGAGGAACCCAGTGAGTGCTGGACTAGTGTTGGATGAGCAAACCAAGAGTAAGTTGTCCTCACACCCTCTTCTTATCTTCTGACCTGCTATAGCCAACCCTGTCAGTCCCCTTGCCCTTCAGGATTCACAGTGATAGGGAGAGTTCAGCTATCTCCCACTTCTGCAGCAAGATAGTGGATACCAGTACACCCAGCAGGAAGACCTCTGGTTCAACTATACCTGTAGGCACCCTGACAATGGGCCTCCAGCCCCCTGCTGGTATCCCAACAAGAAGGCTGTCATGTCTTGAGATGGCAATGGCTGCAGTAGCAGTGTCTCAGGATGGAAGTGCCTGCCACTGGAGATGGGGCAGCAATGCTTGAATATCCACTTTTAATACAAAACATAATGCTCTCTTCCTTCAGTAAGTCACTCCATTTGGGCAAATATGTGGCTAGTTATAACCTATTTCTTCTCACTGTCCCAAAACTCAAGGTTAATAAAAGGAGGGATTATGTCCACAATATTGCCATGTTATGTTAAAATATGATAAGTTAATATAGATAATATGTTCAAGTAGTGCTAGGCATATCCTGTGTGCTAAATAACTGATGGCTCTTATTATTTGCTCCACTTTAATTTTCTCACTTCCATCATTTGTAAAGTAGCTTTGATCAAACTACTGTACTTTTCAATTTTCCTACCACTAGAGTGAACAGAAAATACTGGGCAGTAAATCTGGCTGATATGTTGGGAAAATGCTCAGTCAATTGGATCATCAATCCCACTTTCCATGCCAGGGCCAGAAGCATCTCTAAGTCTTTGCCATAGCTGCTGCCTTTCCTGTCCTGCATCATTATATAGAAAACTAAAACACAATGGATTAATTTAAATCTTATGGGAGCTGAGTCAACTCTTGTGGTCCAGTAATACATTGCTGAAATGGGCCAAGAGTGAGTCATAACACATCTCACTGCTGAAAGTAAAGTAACAGAACGTATGGTGAAAGCAGAGAGAAAAGATTAACATTTCAAATAATGGATTAATGCTGGAAGGCAAAACAAATGGAGACCATTATATATATGCATAGAAAATTCATTGCTTCCATAGAATCTAATAGTAATAGAATGTCAGGTACACCAGAACAACTTAAATAATTTGGTAATCACTTCTGATTCCATTGTTACATGTTATTTTATTTTTTTCCAATAAAATTAATTTAAAGATGATATACTAATGAAACAGAAGCACACTTTGTCTAAGATCAAATGTTAAAAAATATCAGAGCAAGGAGGAGAACCCAGTTTTTTTCAATTCAATATTTTATTCTCATAAACAACGATTCCCTAAAAAAATATTTTAAAATAATAACCCAAGAAATGTAACTACAAGGGAAACACCAGCAAAGTAAACTAATAATTTGCAAACTGATACATGCTCAGTAGACGAAATATTCTGCCAGATAGGGCATCAACCTTCAAATCCAACCAAAATCCTCAACACTTTCTAGATATTCATTTTTCTAACCTTTCTCCAAATCTCTTAGTTTGTATTATCTCTTGGCTTCATGTTTCCCACGAGTTATTATTTTGGTATTGTGCAGATTTAGCATAACCATGCTCTGTTCTTCATCACTTCTAAGGAATGCTGATGCTCCTTGCTTAATAATAGCAGGCTCTTTGTTTTAACCTCAATGGCAACATTATATAAACTGTATGAAACCAAACCATCAAAAGTTCACTTACCAATAAAGTGTTCCAGTGGGAATCTATAGCACAGAGGCTAAGGTATTTATCTAAGGATTCAGCTCATAAAATACATACCCCCAAATCACATCCCCATGGGTCTACCTACTCCAACCACACCCTATACTCCTTCAGTTACCACTAAATTAATCCCTATTAGGGGATTAATTCAATGATTGGATTAAAGTTCTCAAAACCCAATCAAGTCACTTCTAAACCTTCTTCTATTGTCACACACATGAGTTTTGGGGGGATGCCTCATATCTAAATCATAACAGCATTTATTGTAAGGAGTGTTTCAAATACAGACAAATGATAATACCTAGTTACATCTCCTTGGACAATTCATATCTCCTACATTTCAGTTTCTTCATATCTAAAATGAAAATTGCAGCTTACATTCACTAGGGAATATTCTTTGGCAGGCACTCAAATATTCAAAATACTCTTATGAGTTAAGTTTAATTATTATTCCCCTTTCAAAGATGAGGAAACAGGCCAGAGAGATGAAACAAATTACCCAAGTTCACCCAAAAAGTAGGTGGTGGATCAGAGCCAGCATTGTCAGCCAGCCATTCAGCAGTTCTACATCTACTTGGCCAAATGAATACCATTTTGTAAGGTTAGTCTAGAGATGAAGTGCAGCAATTCATGTAAAACAATAAGCACAAAAGTTGCCACATAGATAAACTGCAATAAATTTTAGCTACTACTACTGATATAATGTTCAAACAGCAAGAGTCCACTGGAATCTGACAGTTTTGTTATGAAGAGAGAACTTAAATGTATGTTTTCTTTATAAATGAGAAAATAAACAAGGTAAATTTATTATTTAAATAAATGTCTGCTTATCTGAATGAATGCCTTCAGAAGACTAGTATATATTTATACTTATCTATATTTGATATGGTTATAAAAACTTCTTTCATATATAACTTCCATTCCATTTTTTTATCAAAGCACTTTCCTATCCTGATAATGATAAAATAACATAATCTTTGAATATAATATCATTAAACCTTTATTGATCATTTTCTCTCTCTGATGCTAATTAAAGTTAATCAGCAATAATTCATACATTTAGAAAAAAGTATTTAGGCTTTTTGAGACTGGTTTCTAAATTATATAATATAAAAATTATAGAACCCACCAGCTTATAATGACTTTAGATAACAAATGTTAGTGATAATGAACGTGAAAAAATATAAATTGTGAAATTATTTTGAGAAGTAAAAGGATTTATCTATTTTCAACTTTAGTAAAATGAATCAAAAGATCTATTTTAAAGAGAATTCTAGCCCATGTTTTTAAGTTAAGAGTTTGCCATTTAACTAAATTCTTTCTATTTCTCATTGCATTAAATAAATATATCCATACCCAAAGTTTCCATTTCTTTTATATTAAACCAGAAAGTTTTTTCAAACTCTAGAAAAGTATAGTATTGCAAAAAGCAATAAAACTTCAAGGTCATAGTAGATCCAGGGAATTCTAAGCCCAGATCTTCAGATTTCAAATCCAATATAGTTCTAGTTAAGTGCAAGTGAGTGGATAATGTCAAATAATGTTATAGAGGCAGTACAAATTGATGTCTTAGAGAACTGGTTTTGAATCTAAAATACTTGGTTTTGTATCTTTGCTGTATAATTTATTATTTCTATAACCTTAGGAAAGTTATTTAACCTCTTTGTGACTTCACTTTCTAATCTGTTAAATGAGAAAATAATTCTACACACTTCAAATGGCCATAGCAGAGACTGAATGTACAAATTCCTGGAAAGTGCTTTGAGAAATCTGAATGCATTATACATTAAATAAATGTAAGATATTAAATAATTTTTGTAGTTTGAACATGTTCATTAATTATCCCTTCACCTTTTTCAAATTCTCATCAAATAATAACAGACATAAAAATTCACATGAGAATTAACATATAGTACCAATTCTCACATGATGAGCTAGATTAGTGGATATGACAGGATCTTCTATGCCCTTGGGACTGAAAACTCTAGACCCACACAACTTTGATTTACTCTGTGCAGACACCGGAAAATGACATAACAAACTTCCTCAGGACCTACCTTCCTGCCAACTTAGCCTTGGTCTTGGTCAGAGGATAAGAATCACAGGAGGAAAGTATGCTTCAAATATGGTGGGCAGGAAAATGAGAATGCATTGACAGTAATCATTCTTTGAAAAGAGGAGCCAGTGATATGAAAATCAGGAAGCAGTTCAGCCTCTGGACACTCTAAGTAGGTAGAAGTGAGGTGTTAGAAGGATAACCTATAAGCGTCATTACAGTGGTACTCCATTGAGCAAAGGAACGGAATTTTCTTCTCTCTACGGAAAATAAACAAGAGGGTATAAACTTTTTTCCACTAGGTGGTTCAGATGGGCTGGGAAATCTGTTAGGAAGAGGCAGTTTGTACAAATATTAATTGTTTTGACAAACGTGCATTTAGGTCCTATTATATGCCAGGCTTTGTGCTGATGGAACAGAATAAAAAGCTGAGACAGATTCAACAATATGTGAATTATAATTATTATTGATCAAATTAGATAGTAGAGAACATGGTTCAGAATCTGAGGCAAAGATTTTGTGCTCCACAATGTATATAGATACTTTCCAAAAGTATACCAGAGTGCCTAGCCGAAAGCCCTTTTAATCTACCAGAATGTGTATTTGAGTATTCCATGTGTTAACATTCTTTTCTGAGAAAGCTGGACTAGATAAATGGTTCTTAAATCTTTTCTTATCACAGACTTCTTTGAACAGATAAAATGTTATTGAAAACCTCAAAGTATAAGTTGACAAAAGATTCTTTGCTTGATCTCTCCCTCATCATCTTCAGCTTTCCTGAAGTTCCTCCTGAAGAACTCTCATCTCTAAAGGACATTTTTAAAGAACACTGGACCTATGAGCAACAAGGACTCTTCCACTTATTAAAGTTTGTAGTTCTAAGAAGTTCCATCTTCAATACATGTGACCAGAAATCCTTAAAAAAAAAAAAAGAAAAAGAAAAAACTGCTAACAAAATTGCTTCTTTCAAAATATTCTTTCTTTAAAATATGACAAACAAATCTTCACATTTCCAAGAACATCTTAGTAAACGTGAGACCTAGAAATTGCAGTCAAGCATTATTTACTAGGAAGACAGTAGCACAAAAGTAAAGTAAAACATTGTTTTCTATCTGAACTTCTATGATTTTGCTTGTGTGAAGTCTTATAATAAAACACGCAAGAGAAGCTGTTTCACAAATTCACCTTGTTTTAGAGTTTTCATTTGTCAAGTTGCTGAATTTAGACTATCATAGTTATTTGTTATTATATTTCTATATATTTCTAAGTCCTCATGACAAAATTTAAGATCGAATATACACATGCATGTTTACAGATACATGTATTAAAACATGTTCTGTCAAGCCAATGTTGCTCTCATACATCATATAATAATATATATCAATCCAGTGTTTTGTAATGACAGATCTAGCTGTTTCCTTTTTTCCTATGCCTCTGTTCTTCCTGCTTCTTTAAAATACACACCATTGAAAAGAAGTAAAGCTATCAGAATACACACTTTATATTAGCACTCATAGTACACAGTAGAGATGAGTAAAGAAATTGGCAAAGGATAAGAACTTGACAGGGTTTTTTCTGTTCTTTGCTATTTTTGCTGGGCACATGCAGATGGCTGTTTAAGAATGGTCACAGTGTTCAGCCTGAGGTCTGCCAACAATGTAGACTTAGAAGGTAGAATAAAGAAAGTCATCAATGTGCATAGTAATGGCAGGAAATGGTTCAAAAGAGGGCTCTGTGCTGCATACAGAAATATCCTACAAACCTGAAAGTAACTTGAGTAATTATTAATTATAAAGTGTAGCTTTTTAATTTTGGCAGAATGTGCTTAACTGAAAAAATTCAAAACGGAATAATTTAGTTATCTAACAGCTTTTGGAAGCTAATCTTTATAACTAGGATATCATTAATCCATTTATTTCCATTTATAACATCAACAAATATTTACAACATGTTAGTGATATGCCAGACAACACACTTGAACAGAGATAAAATGTTGGACAAAACAGCCTCATTTATGTTCACATTTCATAAAAGTAAAATAGACATGCAGCAAGCTTACAAATCTAAAATAGACATACAGCAAGCTTACAAATCTAAAAAGTACTTTCTCTAGGGGTTGTAGGGGATAACCGGAAGACCATGAGCTTTACAGTCACAGATAATTGCATTAGAATTCTCACTTAGAAACATGCGATTTTTTATATCTTAGAAAAGTTGTTTAACCTCTAAGAAATTGTTTTACTAATCGAACAATTACTACATGTACTTGGTAGTGTAACCTCAAATATTAAATAAAACAGTAATATTCACAATTCAGATATTTTATACTTTACATCTATTGTCCTAAGGTTTTAATAATGAAAACAAATCCTTTTGTTTTACCTAAATCTTTCTCAGAGAAATTTTGTGGGCCATTTCAAAGTCATCATTGTAGTGAAGTGACTGCTTTGATTCTGTGCATGTATAAATGTTATTCTAAGACAATTAAATTTATTATTTCTCCTTATTGTGTTTTGTTTAAATGTCTCCTATCTCTAAGAAGAAATTAACCCAGAAGAAACTAAAACATTTGCTCCTCAATATTTGCAGATCCTATGTATTGTCAACTTGCCTAGAGGCTGAAATTTATTTGTAACCTTCAAATCAATACTTTCAGCACTTTTGGGTCGTTTGCTGATGTGGGGGAGAAAAAGCAACATCTTTTCTTCAGCCATACAGGGTTCATGGCTGGCACTTCTATAACAAAATGACAGATTAACAAGATGAAAGCACACAAATTTAATTCAACCAAAGTTTTTGCCTACATAGAACTTCCAAAATAAGGGCTCAAAAGACATAGAGAAAACTTCATTTTTTATGCTTGATATGAAAGAGGAATGAACAGTCTCCTCCTAAGGGAGAAGACTTAGCAAGTACTTATTTGTTCAAATTCCTCTGTCCCTGTGGTTACAGGTTAGGACCCCTTTCGATGACCCCTTTTCATGTAAGATAAGTCAGAGAATACCTTTATAGTCATGCTCAGGGAAGAAAGTCAGGAGGTGACAGTGACCAATTTTCTTCTTAGTGTTATCAATCTCTAGGGTCCCATAATTTGGGGGGTTTATGTTCTGAATCCCAATATTCACATAAGCAGACTAGTAAAATTTTAATTGAACAAGTTATCTGTTCCCATTTGATATTAAATTAGATGATGATCTGCCTCCTTATTTTGTTCCCATTTAGAGAAGACTAGAGGATGAAGAAAACAGAGGTCAGGAGAAGCTTCTATTCTGAGACCATTTTGAGCATTTGAATACCAACTCCAACATCTGTGACTAGGGTAGTCTTAGGGAAGTCACTTCACTTTACTGAATCTTATTTTCTCTTTTTTTTTAAAAAAAAAAAAAGATAAAAAATATTAGGATAAATTGTTTTTGTGATTTAAGATTATAATCTATGTGAAGTTTGTACATCTATAAAGATGAGGTAGATGACAGGTAGATGGATAGATAAATTTACAAATTTCTCCTGGTAACAATGTTTTAGTATTTCCTACTTCAGTGTTCATGGGAACTTTATAAAACATGGCTATCATGAAGAATAAAATTTTCTGTATTTTGATTATCAATTTTTCCAACATTATTTTAAACTTTGTATACTAGTAAGGCAAAAATCAAATAATAACCTACTACAGAGTACAAGCAAAATATTTTGGTAATTTTACTCTAAAACAGACAATGTCATTAATATTAATGTTAGATGACAATGAGCTTCATAGGAGACAGAAAAGTTTACTTTTCATTATAAACTAAATAAATGTCTCCCTATTTATGATCCAATAAAGTGATTAAAAATGATTTTAGTATGGAGGCAGGAAAGATTGTGGAATGAGATGGATATTAGTACCCTAGGTACATGTATAACTGCACATATGGTATGATGCTACATCTTATATTATCAGAGAAATGAAAGGTTGTGCTGCAATTGTGTACAATGAATCAAAATGCATTCTGCTGTTGTATTTACCTAGTTAAAATAAATACGTAATTTTAAAAAAATTAAAGAAGAATGATTTTATTACTTCTATAAATAAAATTTTTAAATGATGACATAGTGCGATATTTTAATGTTCTAATTTGTGAAAAGAAGAATTATCCTACTTTGTTACATTTCAGCTACTTAAGTATTCAAAATCATAAAGGAATTACAACATACATAAGGTATCCACTTGCCTGACAGAATGTATTTTGTGTAAATAGAGAAAATTCACATCACTCCTATGTGTAGATCAATTACCTATAACTGAAACTGTATAATTAATTATAATTAAGGCAATGTTCAAATATTATTATTTTAAAACAAATATTATTAGAAATTATATGGAGCTTCTCTTAATTAAAAGAATACACTTTACATACTAAATATGGTTAAACACAAAACTGTAACAATTATGACCAAATACCTCAGAGGGAGTAGTTTAAACTTAAGCTCTAAATTACTTAAGGTTGTGATCTCAAACAATAAACTCTGAAAAAATAAACCATAATAATTATTTTATTTGTTCTAATTAGTTATACATGACAGGAGAATGCATTTTGACACAACATACACAAATGGAGTATAGCTTCTCATTCTTCTGGTTGTAAATGATCTAGAAACTCACCAGTCTTATAGTCATATATGCACACAGGGTAATAATATCCAATTGATCTTACTATCCTTCTTAAAACCTATTCCCCTCTCTTCATTTTACTTTCCTCTGCCTAGTCCTAAGTACCTCTATTCTTGCCTAGCCCTCCTTCTTACTGTGAATTAGCATCCACATATTAGAGAAAACATTTGTCCTTTCTTTTGGACAGATTGGCTTACTTCACTTAGCATGATATTCTCTAGCTCCATTCATTTACCTGCAAATGCCATAATTTCATTCTTCCTTAGGGCTGAATAATAATCAATTGTGTATATATAGCACATTTTCTTTATGCATTCATCTGTTGAAGGGCACCTAGGTTGGTTCCATAGTTTGGCTATTGTGAGTTGAACCATTCT
This sequence comes from Callospermophilus lateralis, assembly GCF_048772815.1. Lineage (NCBI taxonomy): Eukaryota > Metazoa > Chordata > Mammalia > Rodentia > Sciuridae > Callospermophilus > Callospermophilus lateralis. The sequence goes on along the minus strand of NC_135312.1, from coordinate 47,019,862 downwards.
AAACATTGATGTGGTTGTGTCATTGTTCTATGCTGATTTTAACTCCTGTGGGTATAATCTGAGGAGTGGAATAGCTGGGTCAAATGGTAGTTCCATTCCAAGTTTTCAAGGAATCTCCATACTGCTTTCCAGATTGGTTGCACCAATTTGCAGTCCCACCAGCAACGTATGAGAGTACCTATTATCCAAAGACCTTACCAACAATTATCATTGCTTGTATTCTTGATAATTGTCATTCTGACTGCAGTGAGATGAAATCTTTGAGTAGTTTTGATTTGCATTTCTCTAATTGCTAGAGATGTTGAACATTTTTTTTTTTTACATATTTGTTGATTGATTGTATTTCTTCTTCTGTGGAGTGTCTATTCAGTTCTTTAGCCCATTTATTGATTGGGTTCTTTATTTATTCATTTGTATTAATTTTGTTGAGTTCTTTATATATCCTGAAGATTAGTGCTTTAGCTGAAGTGCCTGTGGTAAGGATTTACTCCCATTCTGTACTCTCTCTCTCTCTTCGTGTTATTGATTGTTTCTTTTTCTGAGAAGCTTTTTAGTTTGAATCCATCCCATTTATTGATTCCTGATTATACTTCTCTATGCTTTAGGAGTCTTGTTAAGGAAGTAATATCCTAAGCAGACATGATAAAAATTGGGCCTGTTTTTTCTTCTATTAGGAAGAAGGTCTGTGTTCTAGTGCCTAAGTCTTTTATCCATTTTGAGTTGGGTTTTGCGCAGGGTGAGAGAGAGGGGTTTGATTTCATTTTGTTACATATGGATTTCCAGTTTTTGCAGCAACATTTATTGAAGTAAGCCACAATAATTTAAAAACTATCTTTTTGAGTTAGGCAAGAGTCTCTTTCAGTAAAGTTTGCAGCAAGATCTGTCAGGCAATGCAAAATTCATTTGAAATTATAATCTTAAAACATCCCAGAGATATGCTAAGCAAAATCAGCTACTCAGGACTAATCTTCATACACATTATCTTGTATCTTAAACCAAGCTCACACTTGAGAAACTGATAGAAGGAAAGACATTTCAACAAAAGATCTAAGTTAACTATTTTCCATTTGGACAAAATAGCTTTACCCTCAGAATGACCTGCTAGCCTAAGATTGTTTTTCTGACTCTTTCTTTTCAGCTACAGATAACTAATTTACACCATCCATTAAAACAGGTGTTATGTTATGTGTGTTTATTTTAAAATAAGAGAAAATATGTCAGTGAGAATATGCCTCCTATTATATCTTTGAATATTAACCTAAAATAAATTGGCACTTTTTTCTTCAAAGAGTAATGTATGACAGTGTTGTGACCTCAGTTTTACCAATTTGTAATGTTTTCAGCCCTGCAAGTAGGGTAGCCACAATAATTTAAAGACTATTTTTATAAATAGTGAAAATAATCACACTGAATAAGCTAGGAGTCATAATTTCAAATATAATTCTTATTCCACAACAATATTATTTGAATAAAAGGCCATGAAATTAGGAGGCAAAGACCTGAATGAAATTATATAATTCTGTCAGTGGTCATGTAACTGGGTTACAACTTCTAGAATTCTTTTTCCATCTGGATGCAAATTGCTCAGGGATCACAGAGACTTATTTCTTTTCTGAACTCAACCATATAAATAGAACTCTGTGGATATCAATGCAGGAAATAGAACTTGACATTGTTTAAAATAACATGAGCTAGGTTTCTGGTTCTGTGGGTTTGCCACAGAATTGAACAAAATGAAAGTGAGAAGAAAGCATCTTGATATTAAATAAGGTTGAGATATTTTGAAAGGGAAGTTTAGCATTAGAAATTCTAGCTTCATTAATAGAAGTAACTAAAATACAGCTTATCTGAACTCTTGGTGCCAGGTTATTTCTACTATGCCACTGAAATGACTTTCTGAAACACAATTAAAAATTTCATAAACATATTAGTATTCCACTATAGAAGATTTTATTATTATATTTTTGAAGTGTACTTTGAGTCAAATAATGTCCCTTAAATTTTACTTCCACCAAAAAAATGTCATATAAGTAAGATAATAAGCCTACAAGGTAAGCATACAATGTGAATCCTCAAATCCAAAGGATTTTAGCATTTTTTCCATTCTTTCTTATAAACAAAGAAAATATCAAAAAATTAATAAAAAATACTATTTCCATAAAACCAGAGCATATAATGCATGTAATGTTTGCTGTGGTAGGCAGAATAGGGTAACCCAAATATGTTCATGTTCCAGTTCCTGAAAATTGACAATATGTTATTTTACATGGTAAAAGAAATGGTACAGATGTGGTTAAATTGAGTATATTAACATAGAGAAATTATCTTCGATTACTGAATCAGGCCTGATAAAATCATCAAGGTTCTTAAAAGGTGGAAGAGGAAGTCAGAAGAATCAGGCATAAAATGTTGGCAGTCTAAAAGGGCTTAGAACACATTTCTCAGTTTGGAAAGTGGGAGAATGGAGTCACGAGCAAAGGAATACAGGGATCTCTAATCCTTGAGAAAGGCAAATTCTCCCCTCAACCCACCAGAGAACACAACCATTCCAATGTTTGGATTTAGGCCACTGAGAACCATTTCAGATTTTAGACTTCTATAACATGAGTGATGTTTGAAAGCAGTTTAATTTTGTAGTAATAGAAGGGTTCTATGTTGATTCTGTTTGTTAATTTTGTGAATTTGATAAATCTAATATAAATGTACACAAAGTATTGAAAAATCACTATAGGTAAACAAAAAATTTTCCAAAAATCATATTTTTTCTTTTTTTTAATATTGAAAAAGTAATAAGTAAGCTGAGAGTAATGGAGCACATCTGTAATCCCAGCAGCTCGGGAGGCTGAGGCAGGAGGATCATGAGTTCAAATCAGCCTAAACAAAAGAATTTTAATATTTATTTTTTTTAGTTATCGGCAGACACAACATCTTTGTTTGTATGTGGTGCTGAGGATCGAATCCGGGCCACACGCATGCCAGGAAATCGCACTACCGCTTGAGGCACATCCCCAGCCCGAGACATGGATACTTTAAGAAAAAAATAATAATAATACAAAATAAAATATCCCCAGTGAACAAATAAGCAAAAATCCTCAACAAAATATTATGAGCAAACCATTTAATCACACATTATAAAAATCTTATACTATAATCAAATAGGATTTATTTCTGAGATGCAAATACAGTTTAACATATGCAAATAAATGTAATATACCACATTAAACAGAATGAAAGATAAATCATATGAAAATCTGATATATATAGAAAAACCATTTGATGAAATTCAACATCCTTTCATAATAAAAAACTTTAAAAATTTAGCATAGAAGGAATGTACCTTAATATAATAAAAGCCATGTATCATAAGCCCACAGATAGCATGATACTCAACAGTGAAAGATTCATCCTCTGAATTAAAGAATAAGGTAAAAATATTCACTCTTTTCAATACTGTTTAATATAATACTAAAATTGTAGCCAGAGCACTTAGGCAAGATAAATAGATAACCCAAATTTGAAAGGAAGGGATAAGATTATCTGGGTCAATTGCTAACATGATCTGTATAGATAAAATTCTAAAGACTAAAAATAACAACAAAAAAAAAGAAAAAAAAAAGAACTGTTAGAACTAATAAATGAGCTCAGTAAAATTGCAGGATACAAAATTAAGAAAAAAAATTAGTATAATTTCTATACAGTGTTAACAAACTCTCTAATTAGGAAATTCAAACAAAAATAGGTATAATAGCATAAAAAAATAGAATAAATTAAAGTAAAGATGGGCAAGAATTTTGCACAATGAAAAGTATAAATATGTGTAAAGAGTAAATAAATTAATGGAAAGATACACTGCATTCTTGAATTGAGATAAATAGCACTTAAAATACTATTTAAAAAAATCTTTGCCCAGAAATATATTAAGATTCACACATTTTTTCTCTAGTAGTATTTCATATTGTCTCAAGATATCTATAGATCCAATGGAATCCCTATCAAAATTTTATTATTTTTCACAGAAATAGGAAAATAAAACTAAAATTCAAAAGGGACTACAAATGACCTTGGATAGCAAAGCATTTCAAGCAAAATAATCTGATGAAGCTAAAAGCAGTGTAAACTTGATTTCAAAATATATTACAAAGTTACTATAAATCAAAACATTAGATTGTACTAGCATTAAAACATATAGACCAGTGGAACAGAATACAGACACATAAACGAATCCATGCATTTAGAGTCAACTGATTATTAAAAAGGGTTTAAAGAACACAAAATGGGAAAGCACCATCTCTTTAGTAAATGGAAATAGGAAAATTAGATATAAAATGCAGAAGAATGAAAATAAATCCTATGTCATATCACATAATTGAATCAAAATGGATTTAATATTAAATATAGGAGCAGAAAATAAAAAAAAATAACTAGAGGAAAAAGTAGAGAAAACTTGATATTTTTCTGAGCAAAGATTTTTTTCTTTGGGAAAAAATGTTGGCTTTTTCTGAGGGAAAATGAATGACACAGAGCTAGCTAACTCCCAGGCTGGGAGTGAAGCTTAGTAGTTCTATACTTGCCTAGTACATATAAGGCCCTGAGTTCAATTTCCAACACTTCCAAACAAAACAAAGCAACAACAACAAAAACCTTTCAAGCAGCTTGCTGTTCTTCACCAAAAATGGTGACAGGGGCCTGTAATCCCAGCAATTTGAGAGGCTGAGGGAGAGGATTACGAATTCAAGTCTAGCAAAATGAAAAAGATTTTACTCAGCAAAAGAAGCAACAAAAACAAAAATCTAAAAAATAAAAGAAAATATTTGCAAAACATATACCTGCTACGTGATTAATATTCAAAATACAGACGGAACTGGATACATTCAATGACAAGAAAAATATAAATTGATCTAAAATTTGGAAAAAACTGAACAGATGATTCTAAAAAGAGCATATAGAAATGGTCAAGAAATATGAAAGTGATCCTTATCAGTATTCATCTAGGAAATTCAAACAAAAACTTGGATCAATTATCAAAAGAACAAAAGACAATAAGTTTTGGTAAAAATGTGGAGAAAGGAAAACTTATTCACTCTTGAAGGGAATATGAAGAGTGCGACCACCACAGAAATAGAAATGCTGTGATGCCATGCCCAGCATGGCCAGTAATTCAGAAAACCCCTGAGGGGCGATGGTCGGGGGAGGCTTAAGAAAAGACAAACAGACACAGAGAGAGAGAGATGAAGAAGCTGGGGCCACGTGGGAATTCACCCTCTGAGGGAAAATAAATGACACAGAGGTAGCTCATCATGTTTGTTATATATAATATAAAACCTATAGGTTTTATCATCAAAAGGGTTTTCTGTGAGAAAGTTTCTTCAAAGCAGGCAGGCTGAAGGACAAAGCCCAGTTATAATTATCTCTTTTTTTCCACTCATAATTCTCTACCCAGCGCAGGCACATAGCTCCTGCTGTAGGACAATCAGAGACCATAATTAAAATCACTGCTGCCCATACTGAACTCTGTGCCTTTGGGGAGTGGTGAGCTGCCTCAGGATCTCTGGCTGTGCCTCTGCCCAGAGGTTCCTCTGCAAAGGTGCAGGTCAAGATTGCCCAGTTGTTATAGCGACACCTTGCATAAAGAGGTTCTGTACAAAGCATGGGGCTATGGGTCTTGGCCCTGAGTTTAGACACCAGCTGCTAGAGGTAGAAAATTAGGAGCACAAAAAGATAATTATAATTGGTTGTCAGTACTTCATCCTTCAGCCTGCCTGCTTTGATGAAACTTTCTCACAGAAAACCCTTTTGATGATAAAACTTATATAATAAATGTGCTGAGATAGCTCTGGGTCATTGTTTCTTCACCAGAGGATAATGTCCCACCTGGTCCCAGTTTTCTCTATCTCTGTTTGTTTATCTTTTCTAATCCCCCATCACCTCTCACTGGTTTTTGAATTAACAGCCATGCAGGACATGGCGTGCGCCAACAAACGTGATAACCTAGATCAAATAGACATACACTTTTAATATGTCTAAACTCACAAACTTTATCATTTTCTATCACACATTATATCAAAATTATATTCCATGTATGTATGATATGTCAAAATATATTCTACTGTCATGAGTAGCTAAAAAGAAAAAAATTTTTTTTTAATTGTGAGCTAAATAAACATTTTTTTTCTTTATAAAGGGGGGAAAAAGGATTAAAAACATTTGACAAAATCCATTATCCACTCCTATCTTCTAATTAAAGTAGAAATAGATTGAAACTTTCTCAACTTGACAAACAATACAAAAACACATGTGTATGTGCTCACACACACACACACACACACACACACACAACCAAAGCTATTTTTATATTTAATGGCAATAAGATATAAACTTCCCCACTAAAATCAGGAACAAAACAAGAACATCCCCTCTTATCACTTCATTTCAACATTATAATAGAAGTACTAAGTAATTCAGTAAGATAGTAAATGGAAATAGAAGGCATACATGTTGAGAAGAAAGAGATGAAACTATCTTTGTGCATAGATGACATGACCTTCTTTGCATAAATCCAGAATAATTGGGGGGAAAAAATCACCATAAATTTATAAGAAATTGTAGCCAGGTTTCAGAATGTAAGGTTGATATATACAAAAATAACTCCCACGCTGGGAGTGAAGCTTAGTAGTTCAATACTTGCCTAGTACATATAAGGCCCTAAGTTCAATCCCCAACACTTCCAAACAAACAAAGCAACAACAACAAAAACCTTCCAAGCAGCTTGCTGTTCTTCACCAAAAATGGTGGCAGGGGCCTGTAATCCCAGCAATTTGAGAGGCTGAGGGAGAGGATTAAAAATTAAAGTCTAGCCTCAGCAATGTAGTAAACAGTGTCTCAAAACAAAAAAAGTGAAAAGGATTGGGGATATATCTAAGTGCTAGAGTGCCCCTGGGATCCATTCCCAGTAGTGCCAAAAAAAGAAAAACACAAAAACTACTGCTTTTCCTATATGCTACCAATGAATAAGTGGACTTTAAAATTAAAAACATATTAACCTTTATATTAATGCCCCCCAAAATGAAATACATAGGTATAATTCTACGAAACATGTATGGGGCTATATGAGAAAAACTATAAAACTTAGTATAAATATACCAAAGAGAAACTTAAAAAATGGAGATATATTTCACTTCATTGATAAAAAGACCCAATACCATCAAGATGTCAGTACTTTCCAACTTCATCCATAGATCTAATGTATTCTCAATACAAATCCCAGCAAGTTAGTTTATGGATGTTGACAAATTCATTCTAAAGTTTATATGGTGAGGCCAAAAGATCCAGCATAACCAATCTAGACACAGACTTCATGCTTTAAAATAACGTTGATAGCAAATGGATCATTAACCTAAATGTAAAAGGGGGGGAAAATGTACAACTCCTAGAAGAAACACATGGATAAACCTAGATGACCTTGGGCACGGGGATGATCTTTCTGATATAGCATCCAAGGCATAATCTGTGAAAGTAATTATCACTAAAATGGGCTTTTAAAATGAGAAACTTCTATTCTGTTAAAGAGAGGTAAAGGAATGAGAAGACAAACCGTAGACTAGGAGAAACTGTTTGCAAAAAACATATTTGATAAAGAACTGTTTTCCAAAATATATAAAGAATTCTTAAAAATCAACAAATTTTTTAAAAAGCCTTATGAATTTAAAATTATCTAAAGATGACACCTCACCAAATTGTTACAAATTATAAATATATGAAAAGAGGGTTTACATCATTTTCTCAGGAAAGTTCAAATTAAAACAACAATGAACTATCACTACATAACTATTAGTATGGCCCAAATCTAGAACATTGACATCGCTAGATCCAGTAAAGATACAGAACAACAAGAACATTCATTCACTGTTTATGGGGATACCAAATAGAATAACCATTTTCAGAGACATTTTGGCAATTTATTTTAAAACTAAAGATGCTCTTATCATGGAAATCTATCAATCTTCTTAGTGTTTGCCCAGATCACACTTATGTTCACACAAAAATCTACACAGGGGAGTTTATGTCAGTTTTAGTCATAAATGCCAAATCTTGGAAAGCAATAGGGATGTTCTTCAATACACGGTAATATGTCCAAACAATGAAATAGGTGAGAGATAAGAATATGACCCCAAAATATGCCTTTTTAAGATAATTTGTATTTGGGGTGAAAGCAATTGAAAAGTAGATACTAGAAAGCACTCTGCACCCCACCCCTTCTATTATTCTAAATGAAGGGTGAAGATTTACAAGGCAAAAGGAACATACCTCCCTGTTATCATGGAAAACAAAGTTAATCCCTGAAGACAACTTTAGATCTTTAACAGTCTACAGATGACAATAGAGGAATTTACATTAATAAATTTTTTCTAACTACCTTTTATTGGCCTTCAAGTTAGCCCTCCTATAGACTTAGAGTTTTTTTATTTTTTATTTATATATGACAGTGGAATGCATTACAATTTATATTATACATATAGAGCACAGATTTTTTTTTATATCTCTGGTTGTATACAAAGCATATTCACACCAATTCATGTCTTCTTACATGTACTTTGGATAATGATGACCATGACATTCCTTCTCCCTTGTCTAAAAATGTTCTTTGTTGAAATATTATATAAATTATAAAACCAAATCTCAGAATTTTCCATTCCCTGAGTATTTCCCATTTACATATGAAATACATATGCTAATAAACTTGTGTTTTTCCTCTTATTAACCCATATTGTTAGAGGAGTCTGTTCCAAGTAAAAATTCCTGAAGATTGAGAAAAAAAACATTCTCCTTAAAAAAAAAAAAAATCAAGAAACACTTAAAAGAAATAAACTATTAGCCAGGTGAGGTGGTGCATGCCCATAATTTCATCAAGTTGGAAGGCTGAAGCAGGAGGATGTCAGGTTCAAAGCCAGCCTGAGCAGATTAGTGAGGCACTTAGCAATACTTTGGATCTAAATAAGATATAAAAAAGGACTGGGTATGTGGCTCAGTGGTTAAGAATCTGTGGGTTCAATCCCTGGTACTAAAAAAAAAGGAAAGAAATGTAGTATCAAGCCATAAAAAGTCATGGAAAAATTAAATGCATGTTGCTAAGTGCAGAAAGCCAGTGTAAAAAGATTATATACTATATCCTTTGAACTGCATGCCATTTTGTTAAGAAATTTTTGGAGACAGTACAAAGATAAGTGTTTGTCAGTGTTTTGGAAAAGGGGAAGAATAGATGCAGCACAGTGAATTTTAGGCAGTAAAATACTGTTGCTCTATATTATGATACTGTAATGATGAACATGTGTCATTATACATTTGTCCAATCAAACTAATAGCATAATAACCTCAGAAAATAATTCTAATGTGAACTGTGGACTTTAGGTGAATATGATGTGTCAATCTAAGTCCAGTAAGTGTAACAAATATATCAATTTAGTGGAGACTATTGATAATGTGGGAGACTATGCATGTGTAGGACCAAGGTACATATGGCAAATCTCTGTACCTTCCTTTTAATTTTACTATGAATGTGAACTGCTCTAAAAATAAGGCTTTTAAAAATAATAAAATAAAATGTAAAGTCATTTCAAGAGAATTAAAAACTGAAATAATTAATCACCAGCACATATGGTATAAGAAATCTAAAGGAAGATTTTTGGATATATTTTAAAAATTGAGAATACAATAAGATAAATTGACACCTCACTTTAGTCAGTTGAATTGTAATGAAAGACCCTTTCACTTATAAAGGAAGCTTACATGTAAAATAGAAAAATGTGTGGTTTTTTTTGTTTGTTTTGTGTAGTGTAAACTCAGTAGAACATATGAAACATGACATTTCCTTGTTTTTAATAAAATATGCCTTAAAATATTACAAAGCACTGTATAATTCTATTATCCAATAAGTGGAAAATACCAAGTGGTCAGTTATATGAAAGCATATTCAAAGTGTCATTTAGGGACCTCCCAGACACTCAGAATCTGGGTAAGATTGACTTATTCCCTTCCCAATCTTACCACTCTCTGTTGCAATCCAAAAGTCCGCATGATATTTTGGAAAATTCCTTGAACACTTCCATTTTCACATAAGATCTTGTTTCTATACATGTGGGGAAAATATTTACATAATTTTAAATCAAATAAAGTCTTTAGGCTTACATCATGGTAATTTTAATATATTTCATCCAAAATTGCATATTAGACTTATAAAGGAAAATACAGAACAATTAATAAATTCAGTGTTATTCTCATGCTTTCAATCTTTTCTGTCAGGCTGAACAAATTGTACTCAAGTTGATGTCTCTGGACAACTGCAAAAAAGTTCACTGACTGTCAATTCTTCTCTGGGTACTTTCATGAAAAATACGAATATAACATTAAGATGAACAAGAAATTTCACCAGTGCTATCCATACCTTTTTACTGGGATGATGGAACATTGTAAAACAGAAGACACTATGACGGTACTATATCATAAGCATAAATGTTGAATTTAAGGAATACTTTCTGCATAATAAATCACCTAAGATGAAGACATTAATTTATAATGAACAGAAATTTCACTTTTCATAGTTTCAGAGGTTGGAGAGTCGAAAGTCAAAGAGATTGATTTCATAGGCAAAAAATTCCAGAGGCAGCCCATGTTCCTGCTACTCCAGCATAGACTCCTCTTTGCAGAACAAAATCAGTTACATTACATACATAACACTGAGTAAAAATTGTCTCTTTTTTCACATATGCTGAATTACTGAAATTACAGTGAAGCAGATGCTAAGGCAAGTAATGTTGATATCATCCAGAAATGTAGGAAATGAAAATCTACGATAGTAGTATTTGCTGAATGAAATAAACAATAAATCAATCATTACTTCACTGCATGAATGAACATGTGGTGATTGTATCTGTTATGGATTAAATTGTGTCTTCCCCCAAATTCATCGATTAAAAAACTAAACCCCAATGTAATTGTACTTTAAGATAAGGTGGTTAATTGGGATAGAAGCAAGTAAAATTAAATGAGGTCAAAAGGGTTGAACTCTAATTCTAAGGAATATATATATATATATATATATATATATATATATGCCTCCCCTTCTCCCTCGCTACTTTCTTTCTCTCATAGAAAAAAAGTTCTTATGAAGACATAGTGACAAGGCAAGGAAGAGAGAGCCCTTATCCAGAACAAAATGAACTAGGCTCTTGATCTGAGACTGTCTTCCAGAATCATGGGAAAGAAACAAATTTCTTTTTTAAGACACTCAGTGTGGAGAATTTTGTTATGACAGACTATCCTACTCTGTTTTATGCTGCTATAAAAAAGTGCCACAGACTGGGTAATTTATAATAAATATAAATTTATTTTTCATAATCCTAGAGGTTGGGAAATCCAAGATCAAGGTGCCAACATGGAATGATGAACAGAAGGAAAAGGAGGTTGTGAATTTAGCCTGTTAACAAATCCCCACATGTGATAATGACTTTTGGGGACAGAGCTCTAATCATCACTTAACTGTGCCACATGTACTACTGTTGTGTTGGGGCATAAGTTTCCAACACATGATTTCTGGGGGGAAACATTCAAATAACAGGCTGAGCAGGTGAAGCTAGTATTTTTTTTTTCCCCAAGTCTTAATATACTGACTAATAGATACATACATCTCACTTAGTTTCACACTAAGAAGTGAGCAGTAATAGCAAAATCATAACTCTTAATAGTCCGTGGAAGAGAATCATAATTTTTGAATGCAAACTGAAATTCACAGTATGCTAGTAGTGATTATTATGAGTTTATTCAGTTTCCTGCTGCTGCCAATGACATTTCTTTCTGTTCGCTGTTTTGGTATAAGTTTTCTTTTTCCTAATCATGAAAGGGTAAATTAGATCTGTTGTCTTAAAATCCTGATTAGGTGTTAGCACTTCAGACCTACAATGATAATTTTTTTTTACATTCTTTATACATGAAAGCTATTTTAGAAAAATAGCAATAGTTTAGAGATTTAATATAATTTTTGTTTTAAATGAAATTATTAATGTTAAAAATTCAGTATTTAATTTACTACTGGTTTAGGCACCAAATATTGATCATAAAAGGTACTAACTATGGCTTTTTGTAATGTAATGGGCTATAAGAAAGCATGTCTGATAATTTGACAGGAAGCAAATATTATCATTATTATACTGCACAATAAGTTAACATACCCTCTAATGCAGGGGTTGATACATTCTTTATCTCCCAAGGACTTTTGTTGTAGAAACATACTTAAAAAAAATAATATGGGGAGAAAAACTAGCAATATCTCTCTGCTTTTGTGACATGTAGAATGTGAATAGACTAAAGTAATATAATTCCCACGTGTAAAAATTCATATTATGTTTATGAATTTAAGAGAAAATTAGTAGTTTTCTGGGCTTATACACACACACACACGCGCACACACACACACACACACACACACACACACACACCCTCCTAAAAACACACAGACTGTTATGGTTTGAATATGAAGTGTCTCTAAAAAGCTCCTATTAATCTAGGAATGTTCAGAGATGGGATGATTGAATCATGAGAGCCATACCTCATCAGTCCATCCTAGTTTGAATGGCTGGGTTGTGACTGTAGGCAAGTAAAGAATAGCTGGAGGAGGTAGACCACTGGAGACATGTCCTAAAGGAGTTGATTTTTTTTGTAGACCCTCCCCTTACCCTTTCTCTCTATTTGGTTCCTATCCCCACCATGAACTGGGGCAGCTTTTCTCCACTGGACGGGTCCCCCATGGTATGCTGCCTCAAGGTAGGCCCAGAGCAATGGAGCCACCCATCTACGGATTGAGGTCTCTGAACCATGAGCCACAAAAGAACTTGTCCTCTTCTAGCTTGTTCTCCTCAGGCATTTTGGTCACAGTGACAAAAAAAGCTAAAACACATACTTTTCTAATGTTTAACTGAAATTTAGAATCACTATGAAAATTGTGTGGAACACTGCATAAAACAGGGCTCTATAAAGTACAATATATGCATATGTAACCATTACTCTTTCAATTAATCTATTTAGGTCTTTTTTAACCAAATTTACCCAATATTTCCATCTAAGTTGTTGTTTATCAAAGGTATGAGTTCCATCAGACTTTTTTTTTGATACATGTCATCAAAATTATAGAAATATCCTATATTAGCAAAATTGCTTCTGAGATTTAGATTAAACTATAAAATATACATAAAATATGGCAGTGAAAGTACCCCTATCATTATTTTTTTTCAGTATACCAAGCATTTATTTGTGAAAAGAATTTATAGTTAAATAATTCTTCTAGTAATTCATTTTATTTAAAAAGAAGGTATGAACTTCAATCTCAAAAAGTTAGCACTATCAAACAGAAGTATAATTTAAGCCATGCATATAACTATATTCTTTCTGATTATTACACTTAACAAGTAAATAAAAAAGGTGAAAATTAATAATATCTCAATTCAAAAGCAAATTATTACAGAAAATGTTTTAATCTAGGTTTTATCTATGTTTGAGGGTTTTTTTCATTTTATTTTGTTTTCTAATTTCAAGTTCTTAAAGCCACATGCCATGAACCTATTGGTTATTGTTATGGTTTGGATATGAAGTGCTCATGTGAGACAATGCAAGAATCTTTATAGGTGAAGGACATTATTATGAGAGCTATAACCTAATCAGTTAATTTATCCATTTGATTAATAATTTGAAAGGAGTACTGTACTGGATGGTAACTGTAGGCTAGTAGGGTGTGACTGGAGGAAGTAAGTCACTGGGACCAAGTCCTTGGGGATGATATTTCATTCCTTTGGCTCCTCTCCCTTCCTTTCTCTGCTTCGCAGCTGCCACAAGTTTTCTTATACCATGCCTTTCTTCTATAATATTCCGCCTCTCTTTAGACCCAGAGCAAAGGAGTCAGCCACCATAAATTTCTTCTTCTCTAAGTTTTTTGTCAGGCATTTTGGTCAGAACAATGAAAGACTTGGCTAACATTTACTCTAGTGGAAAATGAAGAGTTAGGAGCTCATAAACTCAAGAATTTGTGAACAGAATCTGTGTACTTATTTTGAAGTTTCTCCTTAACCGATTCTCTTTTTAAACTATGCATGGGGTATATTTTTCACAGTCCTGCAGAGCCCATTTCAAAGATCATGAAAGTAAAATATTATCTGAAACCATGTTGCCTAGCATTCTCAAATGGAATTCAGCAGAAATAGGAGTAAACTGACATCATATCCTGAATCTAGGACAGGCATGAACTGTGGAGCTGGAGAAAAATGTCACAAGTAACATAGTCAAAGGTGCATCTGGAGTAAAGGGAAAGGACTTGAATGTGATATTAAGATATTATAATATGAAATAAGGAATTGAAATATACCTGACTTATTATAAGAAAGAAATTATTGAAGGATATCAGAGAAAAGAAAAAATGGAAAAGGAATTCACTCACTCAGTACAAATCCCCAATCTAACAACAAAAAAGTGAATGGGGGATAATTGGCTAAAAGTTTAAAATAAATATTATAACCTTAATATATTGTTTTGAGCTTGAGAGTTGATTACTTTAATAGTTAATATTAAATTATCATAATAACTTAAATATTCCAATAATTTTGTGTTAATATGATAAACGCTATTTAGCTTAAAATATTTTAATTTAAAACTGAACTGTTCTATTAATCTCTCATGATGTGTCAAATATCTAGATAACAAATTCTTGAGATATTTTCTTTTTAATAAAACCAACATTAAAAATGTTTGTAATTTTAACACTCTCTGGAAGACCCATCATACTACATACTTTTTTTCACTTTTTGTTGTAGTAAAATACAAATAACATAAAATTTACCATCTTAACTATTTTTAAGCCTATAGTTTAGAGGTATTGTATATATTGCCAATATTATGCAACCACCATAACCGTCCATTTCCATAAACTCTTTTCTTGCTATGGAATGGAAACTCTTACCCATTAACTCATAACTCTCTGTTTTTGTCTCCCCAAATCTCTCATAAATATGATTTCATTCTCTAAGATTTTTATTATTCTAGGAACTCATGTAGATGCTATCACACAGTATTTGTCTTTTTGTAAATGATTCATTTCACTTAACATAATGTCCTAAATTTCATTTCTTCCTTTCTTTTTTAATGTTGAAAAATACTCCCCAGTACATATATATTTTTGTTCAACCATTCATCCATTAATGGCCACTTGGGTTGCCTCCACATTTTAGTATTTGTGCATAATGCTGTGAAGAATGTGATTACACAGATATCTCTTCAAAACCCAGTTTTTAATATTTATGCAGTCTATTTTCATTATTTTTCTTTTTCATTTTTAATTCTTTTTCAAGGAACTGCCATATTGTTTTCCAAAATAAGTGTATGATATTACATTCCCACCTGCAGTACATAAGAATTACAATTTTCCCATATCTGTGCTATTATTTATTTAAGCAATGATTGTGGGCTAATTGTGGGTGGTATCTCATTATAGTTTTGATTTGATTTTCCCTAATGATTAATATTCTTAAACATCTTTTCATGGATTTATTGTTCATTAACACATTTTTAAAGAAATTTCTATTCAAGTCTTTTCCCCACTTTTAAATTTATTTCAAGTCTTTTTTGAATTTCTATTCAAGTCTTTTTCCCACTTTTGAATTTATTTGTTGAACTTATTGTTGCTGTTGTTGTTGTTAAGTTTTAGAGGTCTGCATGTATTCTGGATATTATATCCTTATCAAATGTATGATTTGCAACTGTGAAGTTGCAATATCCATTCTGTTGGTGATTTTATATGCCCTTTACAGTGTCTTTTGATATATATATTTTTTCATTTTCATGTACTTTCATTGGTCTGTATTTTCTTTTGTTGCTTGTACTTTGGGCATCAATTATAAGATATTATTGCCAAATTGAGTATCATGAAGTTTTGCATTATGTTTTCTTCTAATATTATCATTGTTTTAGGTATTACATTTAATCTTTAATTTATTTTAAGATAGTGTTTATATATATAGTTTTAAATTATATTTAATTACAACTAGTTATAATTAATTAACAATTATCTTTCATGTGAATGACCAGTTCTCCCAGCACCATTTTTTGAAAAGGTGGTCTTTCTTTTATTGAATGGTCTTAGAAAACTTGTTAAAAGTCATTTGACTATATATTTGGTTGTGAATTTCTAGGCTCTATGTTCTATTCCATTGATCTATATGCTAGTACTATACTGGGTTGATTACTGTAGCTTTGTAAATGAATTTTTGAAATCAGAAAATATGCTCTTCTCTTTCAAGATTGTTTTGGCTACGTGGGATTCCATATAAAATTTTCTTAAGCAAAAAATTATCCTCAGGATTTTGATAGGTATTACATTGAATCTGTACAGTACTTTTAGTAGTATTGATATTTTAATATTGTTAAGTGTTCTGTTGCATAAACATGTCATGTATTCCTTTATACATTCCATTCTTCATTTATTTCAGCAATCCACTATGGTTTTTATTGCACAGTTCTTTCTCATTATTATTATTATTTTGTGTGTGTGTGTGGTGCTGGGGATTGAACCCAGTGCCTTAGTACATGCAAGGCAAGCACTCTACCAACTGAGCTATATACCCAGCCCTCTTTCTCATTATTGATAGATTATTGATAGAGTTAATTCCTAAGTATTTTATTCATTTTCATGCTACTGGAATTGGTTTTAAATTTTTCTTTTCAGAATTTCCATTGTTAAAAGATAGAAATACAACTTTTGTATTTGAGTATGTGTTGACTTTGTATCCTATTTTATGAATTCTAACTGCTTGTATATATAGGGGAATCCTTAAGGTTCTCTATGCTTAAGATCAGACTGTTTCTACCTTTCCATTTCAAATGGTTTTTATTTCCTTTTCTAGCTTAATTAATTGGGGCTAGACCTTCCAGTATTATGTTCACTAGAAGTGTGAAAGCAAGTAATCTTTGCCTTTAGTTTATCTTGACCACTAATCTATATTCTTTGAAGAAATTTCAAAGTCCTTTGAATTGGTTTATTTTATTTTTTTTTGTAGAATTTTAGAATTCTGTGTATTCTGGATATTAACTCTTTATTAAATGTATGATTTGCAAATAATAGAGAAAAGCTAAAGTTTTTTTCACCACAGAGTGTGAATTTCACTGTGAATTTTTCATGTATGACTTTTATTACATTGAGATATTTTCATATATGTATATATATATATATATGGAATATATATATATATGAAAAAAAAATATATATATATACATATTTTTTTGGTACTGACTAAACACAGGGGCACTTGACCACTGACCCATATTTTGTATTTTATTTAGAGACAGTACCTCATTGAATTGCTTAGCACCTCACTTTTGCTGAGGCTGGCTTTGAACTTGAGATCCTCTTGTCTCAGCCTCAAGAGCTGCTGGGATTACAGGCCTACACCACCGCCGGGCTTTCTACATCTTGTTTACTGAATATTTTTCATCATGAAAGGGAATTTAATTTTATCAAATGCTTTTTTTAGCATCCAAATTAGATAATTAGGTGAATAAGTGTGGTGAAAGGCAGGGGCTAGGTAACAGCTCCTGTACTAAGAGCTGTCATTGACTAAAACTAACTACAATTTATGTTTTCTCTAGATGTTTCAAGGCTTCAGAATTCTCAAGAGTTTCAAAATTGGATAGATTCTGTCTACGCAATTAAGTTTAGGCAGAAAGACTCTGGTGCTTCCTGCTCCACAGTTTTCCCACTAACAATTAAATCTTTCAAAATCCATTTTGATTGGCAAACTATTTTCTTTATATCCACAATTCATCTGTTTCCTAAAGATACAAATGTTTTTAAAGATACATTTCATATGAACATAATTTAGTTGAGACTCATTAAAAATTGATTTATACTTGATTCAGTCCATTGTAAAAAAAATTGTCATCCTTGATATTAAATACTGAAACTGAAAAGATACAACTGAAATTGAAAACTGAGGATACTCTGTATTATTTACACACACATACACACGCATGCACACTAGAATAAGAATATTTTAGCATATATATAGCAAGCAAGCAGACATCATTATGATAGGAAACATAAAGCTGTAAGAGATGGGGACATGAGATTAAGGGAATAATTCTATAAACTGAACCCAATACGATGATCACCACATGCTTTCTTTTTTTAAAGAAGCAATTTACCTGCAGCCCTGCCTGGCTTAAATCAACAGAATATGTTGCTTTCCTCAGAAAAGTACCTGTTATCTGAAGGAGAAATGCAGAAAAAAATGCTGATAAAATGAACACAAATTACCCTGAAGTGTAGGAGGGGGGGGGCTTTTGGGACCTTTACACACATCAGATCCCAGATTTCAAGGAGGTAAGTGCAATTCCTGCAGTCATAAAATTGGTAAGAATGTGTTCCAATTAGAACTGGTTAGCATGGATCAACATGATCTGGAGTTGTCCTGCATACTGGGGACTTGAAAGTCTGATGTCATCCTGCTTTCAGCCAAAAGTGAACCTGGAGAGGATTCTCTAGAACCTTCATGGGAACGCCGGTAAAATTGGAGGTCAGGAGGGGCATGCAATCATTCTACTCTCTGAGATGACCTGCACTCTCACTTGAGAACGTTCAGTTTTCCCTTTCCCTATTCCTTCTAATAAAGTCATGCTTGTTACTCTGAGTGACATGTCTGAAATCTTTCTGATGTGATTTTAAGAATCAAGGTTTGAAGAGGAGATTCCTGTGGCTGATTGTGTTTTGTTACAGGCCAGTGCCCTGTAACAACTGCTTATGTGAAACCTGGAAGTCCAATCTAATGAGAAAATATTTGCAAAGGACAAAGCATAGTATTTGCAATATCCAAAAAAAAAAAAGACAAAACAGAAAGAAGTGCTATATTTTTATAATTCCCTGGTGCTTCTTAGAATCCACTGAGTGCACCATCGAACGGTCAATATTTGTTAATAGCGTTATCCATAATTCTATACAAGAAACTATGCAAATTGGTCATACTACTTAATATCATTTTTCTTAATTTTTCCCTTAATAATTAACTCTTTCAAAATCTATTTTAATTGGCAAACTATTTTTTATATCCATAATTCATCTCTTTCCTAGAGATATAAATAATGTTAAAGATACATTTTGTATGAACACAATCTTAGTTACTGAATAAGGATAGACATGACATTCATCTGAAGAGAAAAAAATTAAAATTAAAATAAGAAACACAATAAATAGTAAAAAGGAAGCTAAACCAAGACCAAAGTCAATTGTTTCATTTTTTGGACATATTATTCTTTTAAAATATGCTTTCACTGCATTTGATTTGCTTATTTTAAATTTTTTGTTTTATTCCTTCACAGTTACTATGTAAAACCAATTTTTAAAAAATTGTTGTAGAACTCTCTCAGTGCTTGGATATGTTTTTTCTGTGTTCCCAAATTCAGTTTTTATGATTATAAAGCAACATCAGTTAAAGAGTCTCATAGCTATATCTTTGTGACATTATTTTGTGATGTGAGCATAGAAAAATACCAGAATGTTTTTTGTAGATTTTTTTCCTATTTTTCTACATAACTATGGATGACATTTTTTTTCCTGAAACAGTTCATTGTAAATGAATCAGTGTTTGCTCCCTTTCCTAGTGATGGATGTTGTGTTCCTGTAAAGTGGGAAATACTGCTATTACTTTTTGTTATGTTTCCTAAAGGTTTCACTGCTACAGAAACTGTATTTATTTTGGATTTTTCTGTCAGATCCTTTAAATGTGCCATATTTAAGTGTGCTACATATAGGCTTTCCTGCGAAAATGATACTCTTTGCCAAACCACAACATCATTCCTTCTGAATGTTTTTGAATGTGCTCAAGGAAGTCTGTAAGGCACAACAAAATCTGAAACACAGCAATGTTTTCATATAAAATTACCTTGCTAAATTGAAGGACAACTAATAAACTTAGTCATGTTTCATGTCAGTGAACTTCTGCTGCTTACAACAATGTGCTAAAGGCCCATATTTTACCTGTTCTTATGTTTTATCTTAGCTACTTTTAATGGCTAGCATGCATAGATCTCACTTGTATCTGTTATCTTAGAAAAACTGTCAATCAAATAAGTTACTAAAGGTAGACATGTCATTCATCTTAGGAGAAAAAAATTAAAATTAAAAGAAGCACAATAAATAATAAAAAGGAAGCTAAACCAAGCCCAAAGTCAATTGTTTCCCTTTTTGTACACTAAGAAGAAAGATTTTAATTATATTTATTATTAAATTGTATTTAATGTCTTCTGGTAGACAACAAAACTTGCTATGAGAACTAACAAATATCTTATTCCGAAATTTCTCTATACCTTTCAACAAATATAATACAGCTTTACTTCCCCATAATAAAGTTATTACAAAATTTATTTTACTAACAGTATTACATATATATATATATATATATATATATATATATATAGAGAGAGAGAGAGAGAGAGAGAGAGAGAGAGAGAGGGAGGGGGGGAGGGAGAGAGAGAACATGATATGCACTAAGGTAGATGTTGTACATATATTATCTTTACAACGAACTTGCAAGATTTCAACACTACTTTACAACGAACTTGCAAGATTTCAACACTACTCAAATAAAGAAAATTAAGCTTTAAGAGGTTAAGTGACTGGCTGAAAGTTTATGAATTACACAAAGTGCTACTGAGAGTGTCAAAAAAATAATTGAGAGTTAAATAATTTGATTAAAACACACACAATTAAAGAATAATTTTCTCTAAAATAGAAATTGAAGAATAATTCCCCAAAACATAAATTTTCTTATAATATGCATATCATGAAAAGTGAATTTTTCTAACTTTGTCAGAATGAACTAATAAACCAATTTTGCTTTAAAGATTTTCATCCAATAAAGAGAAAAATTTTGAGGACTTCACATTATTGCAATTATTTTACCTGTGATTTTAAATATAAAAGAGAAATTTATCTAATGCTACTTTGAATTAACATCTCCTTTCTAATTTGCCTCAATATTCTTATTTTAGTCATTGACAGTATAGTTATAGCACTTGTAGTTAATTATATTTTCTTAAATTTTAGTAAGCAAAAGTAATTAAAAATATTAGGCAACACATAAATACACAAAAATGTAATTAGCAAGTCATCCTGATTTCGAGAATATCAGCAACTTTGTAGTGTTGCATTACTTTTCTGATTTGAGGTCCCTCCATTTGCAACTTTCCACAACATAATTAGATTAAGAATCTCAGCAGGAGTAAATTTGACATTGATAGTACTAACTTGAAAGGAACAAATACAATGATAGAATTAGAACAGAATTTATCACTATTTTTCAATAGAAAATGATCTAGTTCCTAGATATGAATATAAAACTACCTAGACAATAGCAGTGTTTGATGAGTGAGGAAACATAAGGAGACAAACATATTTTTGCCATCATTTTTCTGATTTATTCATTTTAGTTATTCCTCTTTTATTTGTTCCTTTTATTTATGACTAAGTCTTGTTACTGGGTCTTGATCTCCTAATGAATGTATTATTAATCTTTTGATGAGTCATTCAGCCATGCCCCAGATCATGCAGTCACATTAGTGTATGTGTGTGTGTATGTGTGTGTGTGTAGGCTGGGGGCGGGGGGGGGGGGGGCTGTTAATACACATGACCTGGAACAAACAAGTAATTGTCCCAGTAAACAATTTAATCCTTTATTTTACTTCCTAAAATTCTAATTTTTATTCTAATTTCGGTAAAGGAACAGTCAGTGTCATACTTTGTTTATGGTAAACAGGCGCTTTGGACTTGTATATTGGAAATGGGATATCAAATCAAGAAAGAAAATAGTAAGAACATTAATGTACTGAAAGAGATGATGTTTTTATTCTCTCAGAAGATCTACTCTACATCAAATATTAGCTCAATAATCTGGTTAGGTTTAAAGGAAAAGAGATATAGTCTGACATCCTTTATTATCATTGCGATTTGGTGATATTTATAATACCTTATAGGACAAAAATAACAAAAATAACTGTTTGATTCCCAAATATGTGATGTGGATGTCGTATATAAACTTCAAGTGTTATTTTTTTTTCCTTAATGAAAGACACTAAAAATCCAAAGTTTTAAAAATCAACACAAGTTTTAGATTTTGAAGAGGTTTTAGCCTAAGCAGTCAATGCCATTCAAAATAAAGATTCCATTTAGCTATTAAAAAAAGAAAGTTTGGTCTGTTATAAAATGATATGAATAATTCATTTTTAAACAAACACTTGAGGATTGTTTTCTTACTTGGAGGTGGTCAAAAATTGATAAAATCTGGATTCAGTTCCAGTCTTTGAATTTCTATCGTCTTCATCTTTGATCACTAGACTTGACAATTTCTTCCAGTTGAGCCTCACTCATATATTCAGAAACAAGAAAATCCAAGGGCAAAAATAATAGAGGCATTTTTCTTGTTTCCTCCACAAGTTTCTCTCATGTTTTGTTTATTTTCAGCTACAAATCCAAGATACAAAATTCTAACACATTAATAGGATGAATTTTTATGAGATAGCCCTGCAGATATATAAATCTGTCTGTAATGAAAAAAGAGAAAGACTGCCTTGGTGAACATTCTGAGGAAAAAAAAGTAATAGCAATATAGCAACAAATAAAAACCAAATGACCAAAGATCATCTGTCTATTAATCAGATTTTCATTATGAAGAATATATCTTATACTTACCAATTTGATTTTAAATTACTATTGTTTATAATCATTTTTAAAACTCAAGTGAATAGGTAATTACAAAGCCAGATTATTTCATACATATTATAAAGAGGTTCTTCATTTCCTCTTGTTCTCATTGACAAAATGAAACTAATATAATGGTTAAAACAGAGAAAAGAGTAGAATAACAACACTATTTTTAACAAAATGTGTCTTCTTCCATATATAAATATTGAAGATTTTCATTTATTAGCCTGCTTTGGATTTTTTCAGTAAAGAGAAAAACTGACAAAGAAGATTTACTTTAGTAATATGATATATTCATGGATATCTTTGTTAGTACCACAACTAAACAAAAATGTAAAACAGAGAGTCAGTATATTATTGTAAAGTACTGGTGATAATAATGGATAAGAAAGTAGCTGGGGTTCAGTGATGCTGCTCTGGAAGCCTGGTCTCTGATAATATTCTAACTACTCTTGTTTTTGAATTTGTATGAATGTATCTCCATCTTTGCATATGCTTTGCTAATCCAGAGTTTATTTTCCTCTGATTCAAGTATTCAGTATCAGACATTCTACTTTCTCTGTGGTCTGTCAGCATTTTTGAGCTTGCTTGATGAAGGGAGTTTCTTAAACCCTTTCAGTGGAAAAAGTAATTTTCCTGCTGTAATGAAAGTTGAAATAGAGGACCCGGTTCTGAAACCCACATGCCTGATTCCTGCAGGAAGATACTAACAGTCTCAAGAAGGAGAGAGTCTCAAAACTCATGTTTAAATACCTCAAAGTGTCAAAATGAAATGAAATGGAATCAAATTATGTAAAAATTTTATCTCAAAAAATATTCCTTCCCTATCAAATGTGAGTATTCATATATATTGTCTTCTAAAATTATGACTACCAGTCAAGGTTTGCATAAAGTGTCAACTATAATGATTCTAAGGATTGGTTTTGAAAATAACAAAAAAACATCAAAATCACCAATAGTTGAAAAATTAAAAAACCATTTTTATCTTTTAAAATATCACATAGTTCTATATCTTGCATATCTGATTTGGAATCAACACTTGAATGACTTATAAATCTACTTCATTATGTTATACAAACCTTTCCTAAGATTCAAACTCCCATCTTCTTTTTATTTCTTCATAAATAAGACTGCTTTCTAGACATAGATCCTCCCTTTATTCTTTCTCATGCAACCTGATTAACTACTGGATAACTTTGAGCACTTAGCTTGATGTCATTATATCCTGAAAGCCTTTGATCTTTTAAGCTCAACTCATTCCTCAGAGTTAAGTGCTTTTCCAATGTATTCACACAAATGCATAAAATCTTCATCATTATTTTTATCATGCAATAATGAAAATATTTACTGACTCAACTGTCTCCTTTAGCAACAAGAAAACAGAGTCTACACATTTAAACCCTGTATGACCAGTGTTCATCACAACACCTATCACAAACACTCGAACGCCTTGTTATAATGCGAACTTCCAGAACACTGTTAGTAGAAAAACATCTCAGTCATCTTCTAAGACTGATTTTACTTGGGTACAATAGAATTGCAGAAACAGAGCTGTCCCATTTATTCCAAGTACTATATGTAGTGACAATGTAGAAGCACCATACACAATTCTCATGCTGACTTTTTGGCCATAACTAAAACCTGCAACTAAGACTAAAAATCTACTGGCTGTTATGACTTACTGTTCTTCACCTGATTAACAGAGCTTCCAAAACCTGCGATTTATTTTTGTAATGATTCTGCTTATTTTATTGTTGTTGTTGTTGTTAAGGATCAGCTTAAAAACAGGGACACGCCTTAACTATTAGTAATCTGTCTAGTATTTTATGTCCTATGTTACAAAAAAAAAAAAAAAAAGTTACTGCCTTACTACAATCTAACTTGATTTGTTTTTTCTAAGGGTGTTTATTTAAAGGAAATAACACACTAAGCTACAGTGTGAAATAGCACATTAACAATTAGCACCAGGTTGGTTTTTCAAACAGCTAGTGGTGCAATTTTAAGAGCTCCCCAAAGTGCTTTAAAGATTGAGAAAACATTTGTGTCATTACAAAGCCATAGTTTAAAGCTTATGAGTTTTCCACTCAACTAAGAAAAGCATTTAAAACAACCCACAGAGGATAGTATAGAACCAAAATAGGTGAATCTGTAATTACTAGGAGCATTACAATAGTTCAGCATTCTAAACAGGATCACTCTTTTAGGTGTGAATATTTAATGCTAAAATACATTTTTTTTTTTTGTAATAGCCATCAGTAGTCAGTTTTTCTAAGTTAATCATGCCTTGGAAATTTGGTCTCTAGAAACTTTCTTTGTTTATGAAACAAGCAAATTTAGCCATCTAGGTCACTCTGAACTTATTTTTACCTTTCAAGTCAAATTTGGTTTAAAAATAGTATTTCTGTCTCAGATAAGTGCTTTTAGCTTCACTGAAGATTGGTTCCAATTTAACTATTTGGACAGAATTTTTCTACAATTGTCATGGGTCAGCTCATATCTTTCCATTTGAACTATTGTACTGCCTACCTGGCCTCTAATCTCCCCTTCTTTAAAATCATCTGAATACCCTCATCAAGCCATTCTTCATATACTGCAACTCTTACAATATCAGCAGACACTGTGGTTCAGCTTAAGACTGGAAGTTCAGATCTTGGTGTCCTCACTATTATCAAGGTACTCAAGCCATCTTTTGGGAAAAATAATAATATAGTTTATGTATAAGATTACTAATGGGAGTAAGCTTTAGTTCATGGGTGACACAACATCATCTGGTGATTTTTAAGCAGTCAAATAATAACTCTCAGACATAGCACCCCATTTTTAATATCTACAATTTTCACATACTATAGCAATCTCTATTCTCTTATTTATATAGTGGTATTGAGATGCTATTCATTTACCATAAAATTAATCCTCAAATTTAATATGCTTATTAGATGGTCTTTTTTTTATTGTAGTCATCCCAGTAGGTGCTAAGTGGCATGATGCTTTAATTTTAATTTTTTTTTAAAATTCGACCTTGTACTCACACCTCTGTCCATTTATTCCTGCACTTTTCTGTTTATTATAAACCCCCTTTCTTCTATCCAATCTGTGCTTGAACTTCTACTCTTCCCTGAAGGTGTAGTTAATAATTTCACCATTCTAGAAGGAAAATCCAACCTACCTCTAAAAAACGAATCTCCTTCTTCTTCCCACTGGAATAAACACTATTATTTTTCATTATAGCCATTAAAATGATTTATTTAAAAATAAACCGAAAATATGTGTTGTTTTTATCTATTTCCTCAAAAACTCTGAACTTCTGAAAGTAAAGGATTGTGTATAGTGCTTTCAACATAGAAGACACTTGGTATTTGTTAAATTACCAGCCATTCCTTTTGATAATTAGAGGAATAAACACCCTTTTAATCAAGGTACTTCCTAGGCTGTCTAATAAAACACTGAGATTTTTAAATAAGTAATTATTCTTTTTAATCTAACTAAAATTAAAACAAATTAAAATTGCACAATGTGTTTGTCAACTTCCCTCATTTGATTCGAGTTTTCCTTGAAGAGAGATATTGTTCCAGTGCCTAGAAGGATTCCAAAGCCACAGAAACAGTGTTGACTTTTGCTTACTCAGACTACTGAGTTACATGAAATAATGGTTGTAGTTTATGTCTTTTCTGTCAGCAAAAGACAAGAATGTAAAGGTTAAAATAATACTTATTTCTCTGAATATATCACTCTCCCAAATCCCAGTAGGAGTAAAAATAATGTGTCTTTTAGTATTATATTAGGCTATTGTAAATATTCTGTAACCACTAATGGGGATGACACCCAGATAAATTCACATAGAGTGTAGAAATATGGCCTTTGATTCAAATTCTTGAGTAAAAAGAGAAAATAACTGATGATTCACTTTTTTGACATTGGTTGCTGCTTTTACTGTGTACCATATATCATTGATTTTGCAGAAATATAACCCTAATAACTCTGTTCTTTAGTTAGGGCACCCTTGATGTTCTATATCAAATATCCTCCAAAAAGAAATGTACTTCAGAAAGTTTTGTCAACTTCCCTTATTTGGTTCCAATTTTTCTTGAGAAGAGATAGTGTCCTAGTGCCTAGAAGACTTCTAAAGGGAGGATTCCTTCCCTTTCATAATAATGGCTATTAGTATATATTAATTCATCTCATGCTCTGGACCAGATATCCTATCAATTCCTTCATTGGAATTACTTCATTTAACATTCATAAAATCTCAAAGAGACAGTGAATTTTTTCTCATTTTATACAAGTGCAACTGAGGTACAAAGTAATTAAATAGCTTGTCAATTGTCCCACAACAAGTTAATAGTGAACCTGGAGTTTGAATAGATTTCTTATTTTCCTTGAAAGACCTATGTCTACCTTAGAGCACTTTACACTTTCATGGATACTTCAAAATTGTATCCAGAATACAAAATAAAAGCAGTGATCTTAGTTTCTGGGATAATTACAGACTCCATTTTTAGAAAGACATTACCACATTTTTTTCTATGCAGCTCTCCACTCTTCTCCCAAACCCATATCTCACATTTTATTTTTTGAATACATAATGATGAAATTTATTTACAGATAAGTCAGGTGTAAAATGAGGCAATAGGTTACTCTTGGGTTATCTCAAAATCACAGCCAAGAATTATTTAAAATTTTACAAAAGTAATCATAATATATGTTTCATAATAAATATCAAATCTTTGAATAATATGAATGACACTTACATTGTTTTTTAACTGGGAAATAGAACTATCTAGTAGATGTTATGTTCCAGTAAAGAAGATCGTTTATATAGATATATTGAATCATATGTTGTAGCCTCATCTTTCAAGTTCTCATTATTATAAGCTTCCTTGACTGAGCATAAACTGCTAAATGTATAACCATTTTTGGAAACATTACTGGTAAAGCTAGTAAAATATAGAAAAGAAAAAAAGTGATTCATTCATGCATCAAAGATTTTTTCTAGTAATACTCTGTTAACATATATTATGGACAAGAGGGTTGAATTTTTTTTCCCCCACTATTTTTTGTTTGCTTGTTTGGAACTGTAAATGTATCACTACCAAAAGAATCACAGGATCTGCTGGAATGCAAACTGTAAGGATTCTGGCTGTGGAAATGTACAAGGCAGTGTTTCTCTGGTGAGTAAACTCCTGGGGGAATTCCAACTGTTTCCCATGGTCAGAATATTCTGTAGTTTCTCTCAGGAACTAGTAAGTTGACTAATACATGCTCAATGCCTAGATGCTATGGTAATGTCCTTTGTGAGGAGGCTCTGTGCTAGGCTAGAGTCTTATCAGCCTGAACGTTGGTCTCAGACATTCAGCTTTTGGAATAAAGGAACTATCTTAGACAACATCAGTGTGTCACTGCTCCTAAACCTGCCCATGTAACAGTAACTTTATACAATGAGCAATAAGTACTAAGGATGTCAGTGACCTAATATAGCCTATTGATATAAATAAATCTGGCAGCTTGGATAAGCAGCTTTGACTTTGCCTCTACACCTTACTTCTGTCTCCTTTTTCTTTGCTTACAGCAAAGAATGAGCGATATGTTTTTTTGTTGTTTTTTTTTCTCTAGACACTATTCCTTGTACCCATATTTTGAGCAGAATTGAAAGAAAATCACTGGCACTCAGTACTCTATATATTCTATTTGAATACAAAAATCCATACTAGAAAAATGACAGCATAGTTTTTGAACATTTTTCTCACATTTTCATTGGTGCATTATACTTGTACATTATGATGGGATTTATTGTTACATATTTGTATATGAACACAATAAAATAGTATAATTTGGCCAATATCACTCCCAGCACTTCCACCCTCTCTTCCCACCTCCCACAATTTGGTTCTGTTCCTCTACCAATTTCCCTTTTATTGCATGAGATCTGTCTTTCTCTGTCTTTTCTTTTGACTCATTAGCTTCTGCAAATGAGAGAAAATATATGACCCTTGACCTTCTGGCTTTGGCTTATTTCTGTTAACATTCTTGTCTCGAGTTCCATCCATTTTACTGCAAAGAACATAATTATATTTTTCTTTATTTTTTAAAAAATTTTTTAGTTGTAGATGGAGACAATATCTTTATTTTATTTATTTATTTATTTTTATGTGGATCATACCCAGTGCCTCATGCATGTGTGGCAAACCACTCTACAACTGAGCTACAATCCGAGCCCTTTAAGTTTTCTTTATAGCTGAATAAAACTACGTTGTGTGTATGTACCACATTTTCTTTATCCATTCATTCATTAATGGGCATCTAGGCTGGTTTCATAGTTTGGCTATTATGCCTTGTTCTGCTATAAACATGGGCATGTAGGTTCACTGTAGTATGGTGACTTTAATTCTCCAGAAGAAATACTAAATAGTGGTACAGCTGGTCATATGGTGGTTCCATGCCTAGTTTTTGAGGAACCTCCATACTTATTTCCATAGTGGTTTTATCAATTTACAATCTTACCAAAAGCATTAAAATGTTACTTTTTTTACACGTCCTTTCCAGCATTTATCATTATTTGTATATTACTGCAATTCTGACCTATGTGAGATGAAATCTCAGTGGAGTTTTAATTTTTATTTACCTAATTGCTAATGATGTTTCACATTTTTTTCATATATTTTTTGGCCAATTCTATTTCTTCTTTAGATGTATCTGTTTTAGTCATTTGTCCATTTATTAATTGGGTTATTTGTTTTTTGATGTAAAGTTTCTTCAGTTTCTTACCTATTTTAGATATTAATTCTCTGTGAGAAAAGTAGGTAGCAAAGATTTTTCTCCCATTCTATGGGTTCTGTCTTCTCATTCTTAATTGTTTCCTTTGCTGTGTATAAGATTTTTAATTTGATGTCATCCCACCTATTAACTCTTGACATTATATATGGAATTTTAAGTGTTCTGCTTTGTGTTTTTTTAAGAAAAAAATAGTAGTGTAAATTTTCCACTATCTAGGCATATAAATAAGTTTTGGTAATCCACACTCATTTTGAAAAACAGAACAATGTAAACACAGGATTCGCTCAGCAACTTGGGTCCACATGCTAAAAATAACCATTCCCCTATTGCAAACACATTTATTACATAATTTTCATACTCCAACCTCTCATTTAATTTCCTTGCCAAAAGAGTTTCTCCTGATTCATTTAGGTTGGTTTGCTTAATTCAGAATGTTCTTTAATATCAATGTGTTTTCCTTGAATATCAAATAAAACAAATGCCTGAAAAAAATCCAAAAGACTATCAAACACTACAACTTAGAGTACTAACTAATGCATCAACATTCATTTAAACAACAAATATTTATTGAATCTTTATCAAATCAAATGCATTCTAGATATTGGGACATCTTTCTAAAACAAAGCACAATCCTGTGTAACTACCTAAACATTAAAAATTGCATATCACCCTGCCGCACTGCTTTCCTAATACTAATTGATCTCTTTGTTCTCCAGTAATTATTCTAATTTTTCATTTTATTTTATTTAATTTTTTATTTAATTTTTTATATTATTATTATTTGTGTGTGTGTGTGTGTGTGTGTGTGTGTGTGTGTGGTGCTGGGGATTGAAATCAGGGCCTTGTGCATGCAAGGCAAACACAATTGAGCTATATCCCCAGGCCCTATTCTTATTTTTCAACACACCTCTATACCAGCACTCTCATGATGTAGAACAGATAAGGTATACTATCATTGGTAGAAAAATGCAGCAATGAATTTAACATCGTAATTAATTGTCCAAATAAAATCACTATTTTTTAAAAAAACAGGGAATACAGATAATTCTAACACACTGCAATTGTACTTTGAACTAATTATTTTTAATAATACAAAATATTTGCATAAAATCCAGTTATTTGTAGCATTTGAAGTACATATCATCTATATCTGTGGCATCTTAACAGATGAAAAGTTCCCTTAAAGATTTGTCTTTTAATGTTAAAATGTTTGCTCAATGTGTATAACCTGCTTATTCTCTTTGAAACAAGAGTTTTATGTGTTTTTTATACAAAGTTTAGTTAGCTCTTCAGTACTCTGTCCCTTTTGCAAAATTGGAGTTATTTCCTTTTTCAATTGGGTTAAGGAAAAGGTTGAGATGTATGTTTAAAATATTAATTATTCACCAAAGAGTAGAACTGCACCCTGTATTCTGCCACAGAGAATAGATTGCTTGGAAAGATGTCAAGATTAAAAAAAAACTGTCAATAACTTTCTTGGCTGCTATTGTTCAAAACATTTTATTAGTATTCGATCGTTCTAAAACAAACAAAATATACTCAGAATGTATGGACATTAAAAACAAATGTTCATATTGGAAGCCAAAATCTTTTACTCTTTAATATTGTTTCTATTCAAAAACAGAATTTATATTTAAACTTCTGGCATTATATTTTTTAAATAAGAGATATATTCCATCTGGATTACATCCAGATAACTTGAATAATTAGTCAAGGTCTGAGGAAGTATGTTGTGTAGTTTAGGAAAAGTCACACAACAAAAATTGAGGAGATGTAGATCCAACCATGAGGCTAGCAAATTCCATTGAAAACCCAGCCTCTATCTCAGAGCAAAGCCTGTCCAAGGAAGGGACATGACCTTTGTCCTTGGAAAAACCCATAGAGTGCTCCTAGGCACATTCCCACACTGCTAAGTTGTTTATCTACAGGAGAGATCTGCTGCGCTAGGTGTCCCTGACTCAGTCAGGCTAGGTGGGGACCCATAGCAGCCCCCTAGCAGCCACCAATCAGCATGAGACAGGGAAATACCTGGGATGCCAGATGACCCTCCCAGTAGTTTATGATGTTGGGAAACCATGTAGTTCAGCATGTACTCTTGGCTTAAACCAATCAGTTCAAACGAATACCCCCTTTGTACTGACCAATCACCCCTAGACAACTTGTTCCCGCCAGTAAATGTGCTAATCATGTTTTAGAGTTGTTATTTGATTTTCCCGTGGTGTGTGATGATTTGCTAAAAGAAGCTATGATGTATGTGAAGTCACCAGTTGCTGTGTGCGTGCGGAGGACCCAGCTAGCTCACAATAAACACCTCTTTGCTGCTTACATCGATCTTGGGTCTCTGGTGGTCTTTTGGGGGTCCCGAATTCAAGCTTAACACCATCATCTCTGAAAAGTAAGGAAAGTAATGATACCGCTGTTGACCGGTGACGAATTCTTGCTTCCCCAATGTTGAAGAATAACACCAAAGAAGCACGCTGAGGCAAGGTCAGAATAGAAATTAGAAGTTTATTAAAGGACAGCAGAAAAGACTTCTCCCGGAGGAAGAAGGGGACCCAAGAGGTGGGAATCCGTGGAAGTGCGGTTGTTTCCCCTTTTTATAGTTTTGGTGATGGAATGTAGGTTGAGGCCCGAGGGGTGGGACACAGGTGGGCTTAATTATCACCTTTTGGGATGGGCTATTTCCAAATCTGTTGGGGCTGTTTCCTGGGCTCCATTAACATTTCTTTGAGGTGGACTTTGGCCTAGGGCCTTTTGGGGACTTCATTAACATTCCATGAGTTGTCCTGTGTTTTCCCTGAGTCATTCCCAGCATGGCCTCCATTTTAGATTTCACTCGATATTAGACCCGATTTACCTAACTACACTGACTACCTAACTTTAAATCTGGCTTCAGTAAGAGTTCCTGCCTTATCTCTTTTTCTAAGGTTTATTGTTTTACTATATTAGATCAAAATCAAAATTATTTTAAATTTGAAATATTCTGTAATAAAAGTGCTCAGGTTATAAATTTTTAATAGCAATAAAAATGTCTCAAAAGACCATTAATTACACATACAATTAAAAGCTATATAAAGCCAAAAGAAATGTATATGTATAATACACAGTTAATGGTGTAAAGTACATGTTCAGAAATATTAAAAGGAAATACACTAAATTGTTAAGAATGATCTTCCTATCTCTACTCTGTTTTCTTTGATCATCTGTTAATTTACATTTGATTGATTCTCTATACATATGTATAAAGCTGAATTTTCCTTTCAAATATTTATATATGCACATAATATGATTGTCTAAGAATTTATGCTACATTGTCTTTCCTTACATATCCCTCCACTCTCCCTCTTGGTATCCTTTTTCTACATTACTAATCTTCCTTTAACTTTATGTTATCCTGTGTTGTCCCATAGTCCTTGTGTACTCTGGTCATGTTCTATAAAATTTTCCCTTTATTACATTGCATATACTCAAGATCATGTACTCTGTCTTCAAGGCCTGAAGTTCTGTCTTCAAGGGCTGAGATTCCATTTTCGATGCATTCTAATCTCTTAGTGATGCCTTCAATGAGTTTTTAATTCAATTTTGTCTTTCATTTCTGGGAGTTCTGCTTGGTTTCTTTTCACTATTTCTATTTCTTTATTAAAGTGGTCTTTTATCTTGTGCATTTGCTTTCTTAATTTCTTCCTTAGATCTTCTTTTAGTTCATTGAACATTTGAATCATTTATTTATTTATTTTAATGAAAAAGACATTTTATTGCCTTCTAGTAAAGGAGAAATGCAGGGGACTTCTTTCCCATAAGCTGTTATTTTGCCCATCAGCAGGCTCATAATGCTTTTAAAGAGATGATTCAAAGGCTATGTTCCACATGTTCTCTGTTGGAGTTGTAATTCACTTGTTAATTTGTAAAATAGTCATTTATGAGGTCTTCTGGTGCCATCTCCAAAGTACTTCATTCCTATGGTGGGTGTATACTCAAGGACAGAAAAATCTTCTAGTATGGGGAAAAAGGTAAACCTGTTTTCCTTGAGTTTAGGGAGGGGGAGAAATTAAGGAGTAGCAGGAAGAAAGAGAAAAAACATGTTCATTTTAAAAAATACATTGCAGTGACAAAGTAGAAAGAGTTATACACAAAGCATGAATTGGACCACTCTTAACAATTTCCCACTGTCAATTTCTACATTCCATTTCTATGGAAAAAAGGGCAACAATATCTTCAAGATGCTTCCCGCTGAAAGAGGGCAAAGCTGGGTGAAATAACCCCAAATCCTTGTTCTCTATCAAGTGAATAATTAATCTTTCTCTAGGATTTCATACACCTCATTATCAGTGGGATTTTTGTTGGAGGATTTTGGATTTTTCGGGGGAGATTTGTTTGCCTGTTTTTTTTCATATTCTCATTTTCTCATATGCATGTCCTTTTATGTGAAATCATCTTATTTCTTCTGGGACTTCTCTCAGTTTGTGATGTCTGAGTAGATGTCCAAGGAGTGGGACCTGAGGTTACTCCTCCAGGGGTCCTTGTTCTTTGTTTGGAGTTTTTTTTCCTCCTCCTTTTTTTTTTTTTTTTTTTTTTTGAGGTGGAGTAATGTCAAGGCTGAGGTAAAGTAGACTGTGTGTGCAGTGAGCTTCACAGTTGCTTGGTTAAGATGTATTGCTCAGCTGCAGGTTCTCTACTCTGATCTTGAAATATCCCAATCTCTTTCCAACCACTCTTAGAGGGAAAGGGAGCCAGGAGTGGCACTTTTGACAGCAACAAATGTATAACTTTATATTAAAGGTCACCGGTCTACTTTGACATTTGAATACTATTTGCTAGCTATATAGGAATGGTGGAGGTCAGCATTTAACAACAGTACTAACAATCAAACCCATAAACGGAATCAGGAATTTGATAGCAGGTATCTACTATGTTGTCTAGTATATTAATTATATAATCATCCCAATTTGAATGGGGTGGGAATTACATAGCATAATCATGATTTGGGGGCTTTTCTCTCTTCTCTTTTTTGTATTAAAGTACAGCTGAAGACTGGTTGTCATTCATTTATGGGTAGAGCAAAGTGAACTGCCTTTGGGTTGGTTCTAGTTCAGCAGCAGAATCTCCAGCCTATGAACTTTTAGTGTCCCTGTAGGTTTCCAGCACCTCACAGAAATTGGAGAAATCAATAAACAAAGCAACCATTACAAAGAGTACACAGCATTAGAATAAATACCAACTTCTTACTATATTGTTCTCAACATTAATTACCAGCAAAAACAGGAATGGTGGATTCAGTGTTTGTCAACAGTAAAAACAATGATTATGAATGAGATCTGGCTTTAAAACAGATAGCAGATGTCAAGTATATCTTCCACAGCAGTAATTATTGCAGCAGCATTAATGGTGGGGGCACAAGTTATATAATACGAAAATACTTCCAAAAGATGGTAAAAAAACAGTTAGCTAGGAGAAAAGGAAATGTGTTAGGATCTTAGAAGAGTTTACAATTTCAAAAAGCCACAACTCAAGCCCCTCCAATAGTCTTTCTTTCCAATTTTTCTTGAGTTATATAGTGATAGAGAAAGAGCAAGAGGTGGGGGTTGTTAACACTTTCCTGTTTTTGTGTTGCTCTCTGAGCTGCCAATTGGAGCGGCCTAAGATTGAAGCTGTTTGATAAAAGACTCATCTTCCCTTCTCACCAGTATGAGGTAGGATGGGTTAGGAAGTACTGTCAGTGAAGTTTGGTGCTGGGAGCCATCAGCCAAGTAGGTATGACAAATTCCTTGCCAGCTTACTCCCATGCTGTCTAGTGGAAGGACTTCTGAAAGGTGACCTTGCTCAAGGACCAGGGCAGGATCCGTGTTTAGGGTGTTCCCCCTTTAGAATAGGGCAGTTTAGCATAATAGGAGAGTAGGGTGTTTCCCCTTTAGAATAGGGTGGTTTAGTAATAGGAGATTAGGGTGTTCCTCTTTTGGAATAGGGCGTATCCTGCTGCTGAGTTCCTCTTGAGTGCTTAGGGTCAGACAGTATTTTTTGAGAGACAGAAGCCCATGCGGTGTGGATTTAGGCAGGAGTGGATTTGGGCGGATTGGATTTGGGCAGAGACCGTGGATTCCCCCAGAACGTGTTTGTAGACGGCCGGTGTGAGTTCGGGAAAAAAGAATTGCTGTTTGAATCTACAAGCTGTGTGGAGACTCGTGATTTGTGCCCAGCCGAGAGACTGCGGCAGTTTGGTCCATTTAGAACAATTTGATGCACTCCCGGTGTAAAACTTATTTAGATTTGAGGAGAGTTCCAGTAGGTGGGCCTAAGGTTTAATCAGACCCAAGGGCTTTGTTGGATGGTGTCTGCTTTGGAGAGGTTAGATCTGTCTACCTCTAGGGCTTCACAGTAGCCGATCTTTGATTTAGATCTGGTTCTCAGGACTCTCCCAAGAATTCCAATCATGGGTCAGTCCTCCACTCACTGCTGCCCATGAGCACAGCCTTCCCAGGCTTACTTAGTCCCTGAGTGTACTCACCTCCACCTTCTCAGACTGCCAGCCCACTCGAGCTGGTAATGTGAACCACCAGACTCAAAGGAGAAGTGAGTCAGCGTCCACTTTGCCCTTCCATCTCAAATTCCCTTGTGTACAGTTCACTCAGGGCCTGTTTCACACACATTCTGCCAGGCACACCCTATGTCACATGATAGGCATCTGCTGGGATACTATGGCTGTTTTGTTTTTTGTTTTGTTTTGTTTCCCAATCTCCCATCTCCGAGAGCTGCTGCTACAGTTCAGTCAACCCAAGACAACTAAGCCTCGGCTCTGCACAGCCTGTTCAGATACAGAAAGTGCTTTTAAAGCACCAATGCACAGTTCAGCCTTTGTATTATTATCATTAGGCAGAATATTTTATTTCAAACTTATCCATACCAAATGTATGTTCTCCCTTCCTCTGTCTGTAGTGAATTAGTACCAAAGGTGCCAGTCTGGCAGCTGGGTCAGCTCCCATGTATTCTTTCTTGTTTATTATATGCAAATTTCTTAGTTCCCAAGCCAATTCAAATGCCCTACTTTGAATTTTAGTAAAATTCCTCTTTTACCCACCTTGCTACCTTGCTGAGGAGCAGCCCATCCACTACCACTGCTTTGGTAGTGAGTCAGGCAGCCCGGAAAGTAATTTTCCTCTACTCTACCATCTTCCATCTTTCCAGATATAAAAATCTCAGATATAAAAATCTCTATCTGACATTACATTAAAAAGCTAATTTTTACGATTGTTTCTTTTTTCTTCCTTCCTTCTTCTATACTATATTAATATGTTCATCTCTCCTTTAATATTTCTTGTAATTCACTTAATTGATCTAGATTTTTCTCTTAGAGTATATCGTGCTTCTTCAGCAATATGTACTATTCTTTCTGAGTGCTAGCCAAGAAGAGGAGCTGATATTGTACATATTCTTAGAATCTGGATACCAAGCATGTTTGCAGTGTCTTGACTCTCATAATGAAAACACATTAGAAAATAAAATAATTTTTATATATATGATGCCCTCCTTAAATGTAAGCATAACAAACTTGAAATAGTTTTAAAAAGCTCTGTGCTACTAATAAGGTGATTATCTATGTCAAATACACACACAAAATATGTTGAATAATTAAAGTTTGATAATTTAGTTCCTTTTTGGTTTTTAACTTCACATGAGATGTTCAAGATTTCAGAAGCAAACACAAGGATGGAAAATGGAAAGTAAAAAAAAAGATAATTTTCCCATAATATCTATCAGAAAACATATTTTGGAATAGTAAGAAAAAATTGAAATGTGGAACATACTTTTATTAATGCTCCTCTTTCCTTTCATGTAGATTCTATAAAAGTAGTGGATGAACTCTTTCAATAGTACCTGTATTATCCACATGAAGGTTAGCTGAACATGAAATATGAGTCCTTCCATATTCTAATCTCATTCAAAGGTTATAAGTATCCTGACTGATGAATACTAAGGCACTTTGAAAACATATAATGTATAATTACCTACCATTAATGGAATATGTCAGAAAGTTCTACTTTCATTTTTAAACAGTTGACTTCAGGCCAGTTCTTTATTGTGTTTCATTTTTCTCATCTTGCTCTGGCTTACATTCAGAACTCACATTGACTTACACAAGGATCTTTGCATTTGGCTCAGATACAACAATAAAAACAAGATATTAAACAGAACCTTGCCACTTCTGAATATCTCTAAAAGGATAATACTCCACACACAATGCTTCCAGATAGTATATTTTATTATCAACATCGAACAATTCTAATAACACTGTGCATAATATTTTATAAGATGGATCCAAACTGTGTAAATATTTGCTTGAATTTTCAAGGAATTTTTTTAAAGTTTTCTAAGTTATTACAAAGATAGATGATACAGATATAATTTTATGTGAGGCTTACATTATTTTATGAAATTGATAGAATAGATACAAGTTGTCCCATTACACAAAAAATAAATCTTGGCACAGATTTATTAGCTATTTAATAATAACTCCTAGTTAATAGTTTTTCTATTAGTAGTCTCTTTATACCAGATTCCTGAAAGGTTGTGGTATTATTGAAGGGCGTTTTACAAACCATTACAGTGTGCAAAGTATTGTATATAGAACAGAGATATTTATTATATATATATATATATATATATATATATGTTCTATAATTTAAAAATATTCTTAGGTGTCCTATTGATTAATAAACTATATGCCATGTATATAATATTACTATAGTCACAATATTTATATCTCATTCAATGGATATAAAAGAACAATTATTCTTACAAATATAGTTACTCAAAATTTATTTTCTTAAACTGATGAGTCTTATGTGTAAAGAATCTAAAAAGCCTTAAATTAGCACACTCTTTTAGAGAAAGTTGCACAAGAGATAAAAATCAGATTACCCAGGGGAATGGAGAAGGCATTATTGATCTGAACAAGTTTGCTTCTCGCACATATAATTGTGTGTATAAATGTATACAACTGAAACTGTCAAGTGAAATTTTATATCAAAATATATTTTTAATGATTCTATTTTTTTCAATAAGAGATATGATGTATAATATATCACTCCCAATTGCCACTTTCCTCAAAGGCAAAGATCTCCAAACTCTAAATCAATATAACTTAGCCTTAGGGAACTAACCTAAGAATCAGAAATAGGCTTTACTTTTCAGGATGAATTACAGAGTCTGATCAGTAAAATTCTGAAAAGAACCCATCTAAGAACTATTTTGTAGTGCTTCAGTCAAAGTCAGACTGTTAAAAGAAGAATGGTTCCTTCCTCGATAGCTGTGTAGCTATGAGAGCAATATAAATAAAAAGAATCCATTTGGTGTTAATAATTGAAGAAGAAACCACATTTGAAAGAGTATGTAAGTTAGAGTACTTTCATTTGTTAAAAAAATATTGGGTCAGGAATGAATACCAATTTTCACCTACAATAGTAATAATATCCACTATTGTCCAAGAAATATGGGTAGAAAAAAATGACATGAAATGGTGACTGAAAAAGACAGAATGTGGGTGGAATGTTCTTTTTAAAACCTAGTAAACAAATATGATGTGAAAGGAAATGCAAAATCAAAGAGCCTACACATCACAAAAGAAGTAAAGCAACAATGGAAAGTAAAGATGAAAATTATTGATTAAACCTCTAATTGGAAATAATACCACTGTGGTTCCAATTTGGACACAATTATATCTTCTATTTATAACAACTTTTCAGTATTAAACAAGGTTCTGATGCCATCTATCCTTTGGGAAAAAAATGAAGAAATAAAAAGACAGCCTACTGCTTCAGTTCATATGCTTTTCTTGTTTAAGAAAACAAACAAAAATTATTATTTTGTTTTGTTTTGCTAATACAGTAATGTCTCCATGTTTGGGGTAAATTTGAATAAGGATCTTTATCAGATGAATGAGAATTAGATGAAAGTTGCTTTCCCACTGAAGATATGCCAAAGAAGTATGAAAATTTCATGTCTTTTTCCACAAGGCAAAAACTAGGGTGAACAGAAAAATGATAGATAAATTTTAGTCTAAAAAGGGCTGTCTAACATTCATTTAGTACTAAAAAGATAAGATGACCCTTATAGTAATATTAAAAAACAGCATAATTATCATTATAACACATCTAGAACAAGATCCATATACATATTATGAAGTAGAATGAGGTTATAGTGACAAATAATAATCACAATTAATGTATAATTTCAAGATACAATTATGCATCAATTCATGCTGTGGCATTCTTATTACAAAATAAGAGATAGCAAAATAATTTAGAAATTATAAACTAGATTTTTGTAAAAGAGGAGCATGCAGTATTTTATTATGTACACATAGGTATGTATACAGAATACACATACACTTTATTATTTCTGTTCTTCTGCAGAACCTTGACAAATATGCTACATGAGAGGTATTCAGGAACTCCCTCTACTATTTTTATACCTTTTCTTTAAATGTAAAATTATTATGAAATAATTCTATTTTTAAAATAACATTAATGATTTTATACTTAATCACACTCTCTAAATTTCTTTTGATTTAACAGTTCTGATCATCCCTAATTGTCAAGGAATTGAAAAACAGGAATACTTATTCATTGCTAGTAAGATTGTAAAATGACATGAATCACTTTAGAGTGATAAAACCATTATGAATGTATTTGGCTTCAAGTAACAAAATTTCAATTAAGAGTGATTTAAGATTTATGAATTTATCCAGGACCCATGTGGTAAACATTAAAATATGTCATTCAGATCTTCAACTGTAGGGAATACGATTTCCCAGAGACCTCAATTGCTAGATTCTTAATTCCTTCACCATATTTGTTCTCCAGACCTTCTGCCCATAGGAAATAAATACAAGACATTTTATTCCTTGATGATGTGAGGTAAGACTTCTCACATGGATGAATTTGCTCAGATTCTATATTTCACCAACTTTCTTGGGACTGCTGTAAAATCTATTATTCCCTTTTGCCCAACATTTCTTAACTCTCTCCATACTAATGGAGCTGTATCATGAGTATGATATTTCTCCAATGCTCTCACTTCAGTTTTCCTCATAGGTGCTTACACTCAAATTTCTCATTGATATTTTGGCAAATACAACCTTAGAGCCTACTTCTCGCTGAAACTTCTCTAATGCAACCTAACAACAAATATTTTTTTCAATGTCAAAGGACATACCTAGAATGCACACTATGGCTTCTAAAAGCCATGTTCCACTGAAAGAAAAGTTCAGTGAAAAGGTAACGGACTCCAGATATGCAGTACTGGAAGTATAGGGGAAACTTTACATCTAGGCAAAATGCAGCAGTTTATCATGTATTAAATTAAAGAGAACAACTCAGCTGGGCACGGTGGTGCACACCTCTAATCCCAGTGGCTAGGGAGGCTGAGACAGAAGAATCATGAGTTCGAAGCCAGCCTTAGCAAAAGCGAGGTGCTAAGCAACTCAGTGAGCCCCTCTCTCTAAATAAAATAAAAAATAGGGCTGGGGATATGGCTCAGTGACTGAGTGCTCCTGTATTTAATCCCCTGTACAACATGCCCCCCGCAAAAAAAAATATAACAACTCAAAGGAGAGATTTACTAGCTTGGGGAGTCTTCTATTAACCAATCTGGTACAAATTTATTACAAACAAGAAAGGCCATAATAGATTAAATAACTATGAGTAATAAAATAACTTTTTAGTTCATAGTGTCAATCAGACACACAAAATCAAGGCAAAAAAGTTCTGTTTTGTTAAAGAAAGTAAACTAGTAAATAAAGCAGAATTGATAGTATAAGAAACTGAGAATTTTAACCAGGAATAGAAAAATAATGACACAGGTTAGTATTATAAATTGATGTTAAAAAATTTATTGAAAAATAATTAAGGATGAGATTAACTTTTTGTATGACAATTTAAAGAGCTGTCTCAAGGCCAGTGGTAAAATTTTTTTAATTTTAAAAGATAAATTTTTTAATTTTAAAAGATAACCATTTAAATTATCTGAAACTTACTACATGAGTAATTTCTAAGAGTATACTGTAAAAGAATGAACGCCTGTTCAAGAAAAATCTACAAAAATTCAGTAAGAAAAGTGAGAGTCTATAGTATTTAAATGAAAACTGTTCTGTCTCCTTTCCCCTTCTCATATCAGCATAATAGAAACTCTACTGGTACAAGCATGAACAGGAAGTTTCCTCTTCTCCAAGATTCCAGTCAATGGACTTTCTTCCAGGAGAAGATCTTGGCACATCTCATTCTGTTCACAACTACCTGTTGACAAGGATATGTTCTAGGCAAATTCAGTGGAGAGTTCAAGACTCTTTTCTCTGCACAGCCTGCAGCCATGGAATAGGGACTCCATCTTGAGTAAAGTACTACTGAGAATGTGGGGATTCCAGTTGACTTTGCCCTGGCTCATTACAGCAGTGTTGCCATACCAATAGAAACAAATAAAGAAGATTCTAGGCTGTCTCCTGCACTCCCCAATCAGTAATTACCTTCTAAAGTAGGAGTATTACTTAGAGAGAAATGTCATTTTCCCAGCACCCATATCTAGAGCCCTAGCTCAGAGAAAAATTGGACTGTAAAACATATAGCCTCTAATCATTTCCACAGGAACTGACATCATTTGTACCAGAATTTGAAGAAGTTTAAGGATTCTCTTAAAAACAGTGTATGTCATCATTGTGGCTTACATATGAAGTATTTCCCAAAAGCTCCTGTGTTGATGCAGGAAAATTCAGATACTAAACAATTTGATTATGAATACTGTAACCTAATAAATTTATCCTAGTTTGAATGGATTGACTGGGTCCTAAATGTAAAGAGATGGGGTGTGACTAGAAGAGGTGGGTCACTGGATGAATGTGCTCTGAAAGAGTTAATTTTCCCTGAAACCCCTTTGCGTGTGCTCTCCTTCCATCCCCAAATCCCTCCTCCCTGCTCCTGCACTCCTTGCAGTGCTCTTCCACTAAACCATGAAGTTCTGCCTTATCTTAGACCCAGAACAATGGACTTGGCAGATTATGGACTAAACCTCTGAAACTGTTAGCCAAAATGAATTTTTTCTCCTCTAAGTAGTTCTTGGTCACTGAGATGAAAACCTAACTAACATAGTTGTGATAGTGGGAAAAGGTGAGGATATGCACAGGTTCTATGAAGATCCAGACTAAAGAGAAGGCCAGCTTTTTTGGTGAGAAAGTTTGAGAAAGAGATAGCTGGAAGGTTTCCTGCTGGGGTCAGAACAAATGTCAAACTCTGATCTCAGGAAGTATTCCTTCAGGGGAACTAAATTTCATTTGTAATTTGTTCAGCCATTTGTGCTCTGTCATTATTGAAAACAACAGAACAATCATCTAGCCATTAGTGAGGCCCAACATAAAGAGAGATAAAGAGAACCCTGCCAAAACCATTGTTTCCCAGGGTGACTGGACATTACCAAAGCTATGACTGCCTAAGGAACAACAGCAGAGAATCAACACTGAAGAAGGGGGTTGTGGAATGAAAACAGACTTTGCTAAGAAAATTCAGTCAGTTAAAAATAAATAAATAAAAATAGTAGGTTTTGGAAAGATAAGAAGCAATACAGACATTGCTACATTTTCCAAAATGTTATATTTACAAAAACAACAACAAAAAAATGAGCCATGCAAAAACACAAGAAAGTGTGACTCAATCACTACAAACATTTTTTAAATCAGGCAACATAAACTGTCAGTGATAGTAAAATCAAGAAGATTTAACACAAAAGATTTCAAAATATCCATTATAAATATATTTGAAGGAGTAAAGGAAATCAAAACCAAAGGTGAAAAAAAGGAAGACAGGCTGATAATGCCATCAAAGAGACAACATCTACAAAGAAATAATAGTTACAAAAGAGAATCAAATAGAAATTTGAGAGTTAGAAAGTACAATAACCACAATGAAAAATTCATGGTGTGTTCAACAGCAGATTTGAACTGGTAGTAAAAGAAACTAGCAAACTTAATATAGATCAGTAGAGGTTGCATAACCTGAAAATAAAGAGGTAAAATAATGTATAAAAGGAGCAAAGCCCTAGAGAAATATAAACTTAGTATACAATTAAGTGTAAAACATTTGTGTAATGAGAATGCTACCAGAATGGGAGATAAGTAAGAGAAACAGAAAATTTATGAAGATCAATATGGCTGAAAACTTATCAAATTTATTGAAAAACATTAACTGATATATATGGAAATCTCATCAAAGTTTGAGAATGATAAAAAGAGAGACTCAAATACTTCAAATGATGAAAGTCAAAAATAAGAAGAAAATCTGGAAAACAGAATTTTTAAAAAAATGATTCATTTCTTACAATAAAATCACAAGAAAGAATTCTTTAGTCTAAAGCAAGAAACATAAGGTGGTGATTCTAATCCACACACACAAAATAAGGCAAGAGTTAAGCTAATTATGAAAGTGTAAAAGAGAGCATATTGCATGTCTTTTATTCTCTTAACTGATTTATATAACAACAATAAAAATAATATTTATATGATATAGTGTTGATCTATTACATATTAGAATGTAGTGTATATGTATGTATTTGCAAAAACAGCTAAAAGGAAGTATGTGCAAGGACAGATGTACTGAGCTCAAAAAAAGGCTATAGATGATAAAGTGATAATTATGCAAAAATGTGTTAATGAGTTTGTAACATCAATAAATGTAATATGTACTAATGTAATGTACAAACTGGGAA
Organism: Callospermophilus lateralis; assembly: GCF_048772815.1. Taxonomy (NCBI): domain Eukaryota; kingdom Metazoa; phylum Chordata; class Mammalia; order Rodentia; family Sciuridae; genus Callospermophilus; species Callospermophilus lateralis. Next base: position 46,975,569 of record NC_135312.1, on the reverse strand, counting down.
AAAGAACAGAGCTACAGAGTAGTAATTTTTCTATATATCATTGGAATTCAATATTTTTCTAACTTTAATGTAAATTTATTATAAATATATATTTGATCCAAATAAGTTATATTTTACATAAAAAAGTCTTAAAGCATTTACTAAAATATAACTTTTAAAGCGTGGGAAAAAAACATTGGAGTTATTTAAATGCTTTAGTAGAAAATATTCAGTTAATATAAAAGAAAGAAATGAAGAAAAATAGAGGAACAAAAACACATTAAACACATAGAAAACCTAAATTGCTAGAAATAAACCCAAATATATCAATAATAATTAATTGAGTGGGTTAGACATTGTAAACATAAGGCAAAAATTGTTAAATTGGATTTAAAAAAAAGATCTAACCATATGTTTTCTATGGAAGACACACTAAAGACAGTAAAATAAATTTTAAAAATAAATGGATGGAAAAAGACATCATGCAAAAGAACCACAGGAAAATTGTGTTGCCTCTATTAAAGTCAGACAAAATAGACTTTATGATAAAAATGATATTAGAGATAAAGAATTTTTTAGGTGATAAAAGATCAAATCATCAGGAAGATAAAGCCATTATAAATACACAGAAAAATATGCAAATTAAGATAATATATTTTTCTGTCCTTCCCTAATGGGTCTATAGTGCTATGTCTTTGAGAAGTTTCTCCATCCAGTGCTAGAATTTCTACAGTGAGTTAAGTCTTATGCCAACTCAAATATTTAATTTTGAGCCTAGTATTTATCAGTTAGCTCTACAATTATGGCCTTTTTCTTTGCAATAAAAGAAGCAGAATTATAGAACTTGAGCCCCATTTTTGAAAGACTTTTGGAAGCTCACAAATTTGATAGGAGATTGTGAAATACTCTCAGAAACCAAGGAAATATGTATATATCATCCTTTTAGTAACAGCTATTATTTGATAGAAATAGAAGAATATGCATTATCTCTATTTATATTAAGGATGCAAATAAATAAATAAGTTATAGTTTATGTAACTGTGTAATCAGAACCCCCATGAATCTCCATATAAACTTATGCATGGATGTGATGATTCATACATATATTTCTGTATATATGAGGATAACATATAGATTAGTAGGGAGAAATTTGATAATTTTATTTTGGCACTTGACATTCCTTCAAGTTATATTGTTCATTCATTTCTATGAATTATACAAATATATTAAGAATTATATGTGGTGTACATTTTTAAATAATATGTAATGAACATAGAGGTATTTCCATCTATCAAATGAAAAAGGAAGATATCCAATAACATACATAATGGATAGATTTCTTTATCTCTTTATCTCTTCCATATACCTATATTCATGTATTTGAATACAGATTTAAGTATAAACAATCTATATGCAGATAATTAATATAAAGGAACTTAACAGATTTAAATTGCTCCTCAACAATCCTTCAAGTGTTATAAGTGAGATACACACACATTTATACATAAAATTTCTTAATCCTCATATATTAAAATAGTTTTCTCTTTTATGTTTCAACAATTTGCAGTAAACATTCTACTACTTACATGTGTAGGAATATGAATAAATATTTATACATACATAATACATATAAAAAATAAAAATGAATTTTTAGAATTTCAGATCCAGTAAGTAGAATTTCATGGTGAAAATCTGTGGATAGTTTAATTTTTAAAAGGTATTTGTAGCATAGACTTTGAAATTAAGGAAATCTGATAAAAATGTTAAACTCCATACCCCTAATACAAATTTGTATAAAGATTTTTAAACACCATTTGATGTTGGGTAAGAGAATAGCAAATTTTTTGTCTCCATTTATTTTCTCCTACCCTATAAACTAAATTTGTCAGATTATTGTTTTAATTTTCATTTCATCTATACTTTGTAATATCGAACAGATTTGTATATACTTTACTGGCAAAATGAGTTCATTATGTCTTGATCCATTATCTATTTTCCTCAGGTTAATTTATTTCTTGTCAATTAGAACAAATTCTTATGACATTGTTCACAATGATTCTCTTAGTCTTACCTTCAGATTCCATTTCTTTGTTTTGTACTCATTTTTGCTGACTAGTGCCTTAAATATATTTAATTTTAAGCATTTAATATGTCTGTATTTACATATACTGTGTATTTATGGCCTTTCTCTTTTTTTCTATATACATGGCTTTATTTGTTTGATTTGCACATTTATGGTCATAAAATGTTTACCTTATTTTTTTTTTACAAACTCTCCAAAACAACTGAATGTCAATGTTACACATGCCTTTTTATGATCATCAATTATAGTGTTAATCAGAATTTTGAGAGAAGTTGATTAACATTGGAGATTAAATTATCCGGTAATCTTCTAGAACATAAACAAAACATGTTCTCAACTGGAAAAAAAAAAAGCTATATAATTTGAATACCAGGCTAAGATCAACATTTATTATTAAACTCAATAAAAACATAGACCTTTCCAATACTGAAATTACCCTACCTCTAAAGGAATTTCAGGTTGGTCTACAATTCCATGTCTTAATGCATGGAAGACATAATTTTAGCCAGGTGTGTGTGTGTGTGTGTGTGTGTGTGTGTGTGTGTGTGTGTATCCATTGTAACTGTGATCAAACTTAGGGCCTCGCATGTGTTAGGCAGATGCTCCACCACTGAGCTACAGCTCCAAACCCTGAAATATTTTTGGAATAGACTTACCAATTGTCTATGTCAACCTATTGTATCTAATAATGTATGATTGTGAATAGTTATTTTTCCTGAACAGTTCTGCCAAGATGAATCAGTAATGAAATGCATCAATGGTTAACTTAGTAAATTGACCAAGTAGGTGTATTCTGCTCTGTTCTCTCCTTGACATTGCATACTCTCTTCCAAATGTAACAGTTCTTTTTCCAGTTGGTCTTAAACAACATCTTCTAGCACTGAAGAAAAAAATTAGGAGATGCTTCAAGTAACCTCTGGTTTGGAATTTTAAAATCATATATAGATATTAATATAGAAATAGATACTAGGGTGTAGTTCAGTGATAGAACATTTGCTTAGCATGCACAAAACCCCAGATTTGCTTCTCAGTACTAAAAGCATAAAATAAAGAAGAAAGAAAAGAGGAGAGAGAGCTATTTTCATGTTTACTATGACAATGCATATGGAGGCAATTTCCTCAATATGTTTATGTCTCAACAGGAAATGTAGATCTTTGAATGCAAGGATGATGTCTTTTCATTTTTTACCAGACTGATGAGTATCATAAAAGCAGTAATCTCTAAAAATACTTACTACAAATGTACATGAAAGGAGACCTAAAGTAGTTTACAATTTTATAACACGTGGATTGAAATCTGACACTTTATTCATTCTGATTTAGCAATACTTCTCAAACCTAAAGCTTTAAGGAACTATTTACAATTTTGGGTTATGAAGAAAATGATATAGTTTGTCACTTAAATATTTCTCAACACAGTACAATTCTGATAATTTTAAATGCCATAATAATTCTACAAATTTGGCTAATATCAATGTAAATTAGAAGTACAACAAGGAACAACAGTGGTTACTTAAAACAACTTGGCTTGTCATATAGATTAATAGATTTTGAAATCATCTGGCAGTTTATGGAAGAAGAAACAGACCTGAAAGTTAAGTGAGCTAAATTTTGTACATATTTGCATATTTTAGAGCTATGTAGGACTTATAAAGCTTGCACTCTTGCCTCAATATAAGGGAGAGTATTGTTCTATTCAGCCTATGGCATGTCCAGAAAACAGACTAAACATTATTTCTGAGCGTTTCTGTGAAGGTGTTTCTGGAGTAGATTCCTATTTAAATTCACAGACTGAGTCAAGAAGATGGTACTTACCAATGTAGGGCTGCATCATCCAATCCCTTACGGATTCAAATAGACCAAAAGTCAAAGGAGGGAAACTCACCCACTCTTTTTATACTAGGAAATCTGTGTGGTCCTCCTTTCCAACTTGAGGACTCTTGGTTTTCAAGTCTTTAAACTTGAACTTGGTCTAGTTTGCCACTGAATCACAGGCCCTAAACCTTGAACTGAAACTACACCACTGGTCTTCCTGGACCTCCAGTTGGAGAAGGGAAATTCATGGACTTCTCAGCCATAATCACATGAGCCAATTGTTCACATGACATCTCTTTCTGTACATCTACATAGGTCTTATTAATTTTGTTTCTATGGAGAACCTAATTGAAACCAGTTTCATAACAACTCCAGAATACTGGACATATTCTAATGTTCCCTATGGGTTTGGGCTTAAGTTTGAGACTTCTCTAGGCCTCACTAAATTCTACCTATACCCCCAATTAAAAAAAAAAAAAAAAAACATTCATCTGAATCTTTATCTCTACTTCTAGGAATCTGATATAAAACATAAGTTGTTTTTTTTTTTCCCCCTGCACTATGGAAGGACATAATCAATAACAAACATGGCACAAAACATAGAAGTAGAAAAGAAATACCTTAAACTTCTCTATTGTTCTGTCTTCAAGTTTTTGCCAAGACATCTTGTTGATGACATCTAAAAGTAATGCAGTCTGTCAGGAACCTAGCCCCTGACTAACTATACTAGTCCTATTACAATTCTTCATAAGTCCTTGTTGTTTTTTCAGAGTCTGATGCTGTCAGTGGACAGTTCAGCGTGAGCAGGGAACAGGGAGATGATGTAATTTGCAGTGGTAAATCTCCTGGGTCTTAGAGAAAAATGGGGGGTGGGGGGGAAGGAGATGGATAAATATTTTGGGGGATGCCATGGTGTTTTGCTAATGGAAAATAGCTTCCAAATTCCTTACTAGGACTTTTAGGACTTGAGCCATAAATCCTAAGTCTGTATCCGGTATCAGCATTTACTCTTCTACATGACACTTCCATATTCTCCAGTAATTTTGACTTATAATCATTTTTCATAGATATCAGGCTCTGACTGTTATATCTCCTCCTTTTTATGCATACAGTCTATAACCACTACCCCAATTTTGCAACTTAACTGTTCTCATCCATCATTGTTCTAGCTTACGTCTGAAATATTTTAGGTCTAAAGTGTTGATTAGGAGAGGTGATCCTCTATGTGGTGGCCCCTGACTAACTATACTAGTCCTAATACAATTCTTCATAAGTCCTTGTTGTTTTTTTTCAGAGTCTGATACTGTCAGTGGACAGTTCAGTGTGAGCAGGGAGCATTGTGTTGTTGAATTTCTATTGAACTGATCATTTCCTTCAGAGTAATGAGATGTTACACTATTGTTCATTCACTGATGCTATTGCATTTGCAAGACGGTGAGTCTGTAATTTTGGCATCTTAGCTGGAAAAAACTAAAACTTGCCTAAACAGAGTGAGGTTTTATATCCTTAGTAGCAACCTCTCCACAGTGGCTTTCATAGACTATTAAGTTAGCAGAGAAAATTTAGTAAATTTGAGTCTTTTGAGATCATGCCAAAATCACAAAGACCTAATATATCCTCTTTAGGTCACCAATATTCTCTACTTACCAGGACTACTTTGAAGAATTTAAAAGTTCCTCTGCTCTGCTTCCTTCTTTTGTTAATTCATACCTCATATATATTATTCAATCAATACACCTGTTAAACACCCTGTTCTTGCTTCCCTCTGTGCCAGTAGGGCTATAGTTCTCTGCATTCATTCATAAATTATTGAAAATGCTCCTCAAAGATACTTCTGTGTAATTATGTCAAAATCTATTAACTTTATGATTTTTAATTTTTTTCTCTTTATTTTCCATTCATTTTGAAGGCACTTACGTTGCACCTAATTAAAGTTCTTGGAAATTTCCTTTGAAATGTTCATTTTTATACCAAATGCTTAGAGATCAAGAACTGAATACAGAGTCTAGACTTCTTACAAAGTTTTTCTTCATTCCAAACAATTATTTAACACACATCTACACAGAGAGTAAAAGACACAGACACACAGAGACAAAGAGAGGTAAAAAGAGATTAAAGAACACTAAAGGGGGGAGGGGGCTGGGACATAGCTCAGTGGCAGACTGTTTGCCTAGCATCCTCAAACCCCTGGGTTCAATCCCAGTACTGCAAAAACAAAACAAATCCAAACAAACCAAAAAAGGGACAAGAATATAAAGAAATAGACCTTGTATATTTCCTATGATTATTGACTATAACTTTAGTAGTTGTGAGGTAAAGGAGACGATTCAAGAGGAATCTCTGATGCTATTTCATTTAGGAAAGAATTGTTCATGGTTTATATCATCTCAATTTGACAGTAAGGGAATGGTAATGACTACTAGTTCTTATTTTAGAAACATCTATCTTTTCGGCACAACACACAAAGTCCAGTCCCATTGTATCACTAGATACCTCTGTGATCTTGGAAAATAACCAAGGCTATCTGTGACTGAGTGTGACGACACACACCTGTAACCCCAGTGACTCCAAAGGCTGAGGCAGGAGGACCATAAGTACAAGGACAGCCTCAGAAATTAGTGAGATCTTAAGCAACTTAGTGAGACCATGTCTCAATATAAATCATAAATAAAGCTGGGGATGTAGCACAGTGATTGTAATGGTTAATTTGAATTGTCAACTTGATTGAATTAGAGATGTCAATGAGGCCATGTCTAGGAATGAATGGCATGTGGGATAGTGGAATGAACTGGAGACCTGCCTAAGTGTGGGCAGCACCCTCCAATAAGATGATGGCTTTGATGGAATAAAAGTTGGAAAGAACAAGAAAGCTCTGTGAATAGATTCTTGATTGCTGTTCCAATTGCCTGGGGACATCAGATTCTCAACCTTCACTCTCCCAGTGATGTTTCTCCAGGGAATTTCCAGAGCCTTCTCTCTGGACTGGGTTAGTATTGTTGGTACCTCTTATTCTGGGACTTCAGCTTCTTGGACTGCTCCTCCAGGTCTCTAGCCTGCAGACAGCCATGGTGGACTATCCAGCTTCTGGTCATATTAGTCAACCTAATAAATTCCCTTTTTATAATCATAATTCCTGTTGATTCTGTTCCTCTAGAGAACCCTGACTAATACAGCGGTAAAACACTTCTAGGTTCAATCCCCAGTACAAAAAAAAAAAAAATCTTACACTATTTGAACCTTAATTTTTCCCACCAAAAGAGGAGTATTATCATCTCTCTTCCATTTTTTTTTTTTTTGTAAGAATAAATGCATTAGGGCATGAAAGTCTTTTGTCAATCACAGGTTTCATAGGTCATTATCCCACCAAATCAGAATATTGAATTTAAAGTGAAAAGTGTCTCTATCTTTAAGTCATTTCTGACAACTGATTTTTAGAAAAAAAAATAATAAGCCTTTTCTAAGCACCACATATTTGCCACTTTCCTTTCCCTCAAATTTTACAATTCAGTTTTGAGTACTATTAGATATGCTGGGGACAGGGATAATAAGAAGATTAAAAATGCCATTTAAGTAATTCTCATTCAGTATTATGTTAATTAAAATGCGAATATTATCTAGGAAATACTACTGGCTCTTGATTGGATATCTAAATGGGTCTTATCTTTATGGGTTCACTTTTCTCAGTGTTTCCTGCCTTGATTCAGGATATCATTTCTAAAAAAGGTCTACAAAGGAAATAATTCTCTGAATCTTATTCAGATATGAAGGAGAAATTACTAAGTAATACTAAACCTTAACCTCTATTTACAAAGTAATTTCAAAAAATATCAATGAGTATAAAAATATTATGTGAAATAAATTCTAAAATTAAAAATTAAAGATAAGGTTTCTAATGATTGTATATGAAAAACAGTAAGGATAATATAAATTTAAAAGTTATCCCTTTACGAGGATAAATAAAAACAAGGACATATAGAAAATAAAATTTATTTTTAAAAAAATTCTCTAAAATGATTCACAGGAAGAAATGTTAGCTATCCATAGTTGAAAACTTGGCAAGTACTGAGAGATAGAAGAAATTAGAGTTTACAAAGTTTCCATTCATTCATCTTATAGTACTTTTAACCACTATCATCACCAGACTTCACTAGAGTTTGGCTATGTCATGTTTGCCAACAGCACTCATCATTTTAATTGCAACAAATTCTAGTGACTTCAGTTACCAATAACTTGAGGTGTTCGGAGTCTAGGAGAGTCTTTGATTTGAGAAGCCATGTCAATTTAAGGTCCTTTACTCGTGCAAGGCACATTAACTCATTGCTACTTATCTCCGGTTTGCCCCAAGTTCCTTGGGGTTCTAGATTTTGTTTCTTTATTTTATCTAAGCAATACCACAAAGACACTATATAGGTGATATATATTTATCTCCTCATCAGGGTGTGTTAAGGCAATTGGTTATTGCAAAGTGCATTAATTTCCTAGGGCTGCTGTAACAAAGTACCACAAACTGAGTGGCTTCAAACAGAATTTTCTTTTTGTGGGGGAGGATACCAGGGATTGAATTGAGGGGCCACTGAGTCACATCCCCTGCCCTATTTTGTATTTTACTTAGAGACAGGTTCTCACTGAGTTGCTTAACACACTATCCTCCTGCCTCAGCCTCCTGGCCACTGCACAACAGAAATTTTTTTTGTCTCACATAAAGAAGCTTCAGATCAACATGTTCTCAGGGCCATGTTCCCTCTAAAACTCTTAAGGGAGAATCTTCCTAACGTCTGTTGGTTTACTATAATCCTCAGTGTTCCCAGACTTGCCCCAACTGCACTTCAATCTCCCCATCTGTTGTTGCAGTGTCTTCTCCCCTCCGTGTCTGTCTCCATCTGGTATTTTCTATTGCTTATAAGGATACCAGTCATACTGGATTAGGGCTCACCTCATGATGTCATCTTAACTTACATCAGCAAAGACTGTATTTATAATTAAGGTTATATTTACTGGCACCTGGGATTAGGACTTCCATATCTTTTTGGGTGGGAATGCAATTTAACCCATAGCAAAAGGCTAGTGACATTTTTCCCTGGCCCTTGGTACCATGTTCTTTGAGTTTGCAAACCTCAATTCACATGAGATAGCCTTATACAAATACTACTCAGTTCTCCTCCTTTATTTTCAGGTTAAGGAGAATTCTAGATTCTGCATCCCTGTATATAAAAAACATATATCACCAAGTATTTTTCATGAAATTTTGCATTACCAACTCATTGTGGGTGGCATATAGTTTTCTTTCCCAGCAAGCTAAGATTTGACCCTATGAGTTACAGGAGTCAGTACAAATAAGGTATAATATGAAGAGAAGATTAAATTGAACTTGCTTGATTTGACTTGATTCTTAGAAACATGTGAACAAAACTTCCCAGGTAATACTGGTCAAAGAAGAATGAGAAACCCACTTTTACTCAAACTTTAACCCCTGAATGAGCCCAGACAGTTTACAAAAAGGAACAGAGGTAACCCTGCTGACCTACAAAACACTCAGCAAGAGAAATAAGTACCTGTTTATTGTAAGCCACTGAATATTAAGGTAATTTGTTTTGCCGCTCAATTTTGGACATAGGCGACCAATATGTTCTTCAGTTCAGATTCAAGCTATGTGTCCACTATAACATTCCTTCTTCCCCAAAATTTCCCTGATTGATTTTTCAGGTTCTTTTTATTAGAAATCTTCCAGATTTGATTTTTAAAGAGAACTACTTCATATTAAAAGAAATACATGTTTGTGTGCCATTAATTTCAGAAACTACAAATGTTGTTGAGATTTTTCTCTTATCATAACTTCTATTGAAATGAACTCCTCACACGATGGCAAACATTGACTTGGACATGTGTGAAATAACTTTCAGTGTCTCCTTTAGATAAAATGACTACATAATCATATACTCAGTTACGCCTTTAAGAATGAAGAGGATACTCTTAATAATTATGCTAGTATTGGGTGTAAGGCAGTTTTCCTGAGTACACTCGTCCAGGTTATCACTGTTCATATAGTAAAATAACTATGATATAATAACTATGCTATCATGACCTTCATGGGGTTAAAGTTGAGTAAAGGTGGGTTTCTCATTCTTCTTTAATTATATTACCTGGGAAGTGTTCTTTACATGTTTCTAAGAATCAGGTCAAATCAAGCAAGTTCAATTTAATATTTTCTTCATACATTACCCACTAATCTGTAGTTACCCATGTAGCTCACAGGACCAAACCTTAGCTTGCTGGGAAAGGAAACTACATGCCACCCACAATGAGTTGGTATTGCAAAATTTTATGAAAAAAACTTGCCCTTCTTATAGTAAAATAACTATGATATGAAGTAACTATGATATAATGCCCTTGATAACTAAGCAAGGTCTTTTTGTTTGTCTTTGTCTTTGTCATTACTTATTTTTGGTCATTGTCTTAGTCATTGCCTTTTCAAAATCTTTCACATGAATGCTGATTAAGCTCTTTATATTTAGAATTACAGGGTATTTAGGAATTAGAATGTTACTCCAGAGAGCTCCCAAGGGGAAAAGTTGCCATTTTCCTTTTTTTAATACAGTTTAACCAAGTCTAATTTGACATTTAAGAATCAGTCTTGGGCTGGGCTATGGCTCAGTGGTACAGCACTTCCCTAGCACATGTGAGGCCCTGGGTTCAATCCTCAGCGCCACATACAAATAAATAAATAAAATAAAGGTATTGTGAAAAACCAATCTTTAAAAATTATTTATTTAAAAAGAATTTATTTCTTTATATATACTTACTTAGGAAGACTCATGAAAAAATGTTTCAGAAAGGGTTTAGTCTGTCCAGGAAGCTGGTCCAGTTTCTATTTGCAGAACTAGGTAAAATTAGTTTCTTTATAGGGAAGAAGAATAGGAAATCCAAACCACATGCCTTTTAGCTTTATATATTCCTGTTATTCTCAAAAACTTCAATACAGATTTTCACAATGAAATCTGATTGTTTGTTCATTTTTGTTTTCTTGCTATAATCCACAAGTCCCCAAAGTATGGCTCAAGATTTCTAGGGATTCCTGGGAATTTTTTAAGAGATAGAAAGTTATTATTATCATAACAATACTAAGACATTATTTGTGTTTTCCATGTGCTGGCATTAAAATGATGGTGGACAAGTAAAACTTGTGGAATCTTAGCAAAAACCAAAGCATTGATCAAAACTGTGCTAGTGGTCACTGCATTCTTCAATATCAGGTACTTGCAGTGAAAAAAAAAAAAAGTAAATTTCAACTAAGTATGCTCTTGATTACACAGTAAACATAATGATTTCTATTAACTTTCCATGTTTAAATACATATCTTTTTCTTTTTGTGCAATGAAATAAGCACTACATAAAAGCAGTTTTGCTTTAAAACAAGGTATGTTGACTGTATCTCACAGGGAAATTATATGACATTAGTGTACTTATGTGTTTGGGTGAGCCACAGCAAGGACATTTTTGTTTCATGGAACACTGTTAATACTAGATACAATGGATGATAAACAAATTATGGTTATTCAGACTTAGGTTTTTGGCATACATTTTCTCAAAATTGAACAAAGTATGAACAAAATTACAGGAATGCTGCTATGATTTCAAGCAAAAATTGAATCTAGTAAAATGTATGCCCACTACAATGAGCATAACAGTTCCCCAATAATTAAAGCATTTTCTGAGGAGATCACAAGTGATATAAATAAAGCTGAAATTTATATATGTATAACGAAATGTACCAACATTTGGGAGATGTCCTCAACACAAATATTTTGAACAAATATTTTCAAAATGGATAGTGCATGATATAACAAAATAATGCACTGGTAAATGATGCAGTAAATATGCAAGATAAATAGTATGCTTTAAGGTAAAAATTCATTAATTTTTTTAATATTTCATATAGAAATTAACATTTTAAAATTATGACTTGTTGCATTTGGGAAAGAATCAAGGAAGAACATTCCAAAATATCTGAAAAACATGTTTCAATAATCCTCCCTTTTTAAAATTAGTATCTTTGTAAGGCCAGATTTTCTTTCTGGTCTCCAATCAAACTAACATTGGCACAGTTTGAATTCAGAGATTGAGACAGACAAGAAAATCCATGTGTATATTGGTCTGCTATAACAAAACACTATAAGTTGGGGGACTAACAAACATTAAACATTTTTTTTAACAGTATGGAGGCTGAGAAGCCCAAAGAGTCAATGTCTGATATGGGTTTGTTTCTTCCAAATGATTCCTTTTGGCTATATTGACATGTAGTAGAAGGAGCAAAGGATCCCTATAGGATTTATTTTATAAGGGCCCTGATCCTATTCATGGGAACTTTGTCCTCATGACCTAATCACTTTCCAAAGCCCCAACTTAAGAATATTATTGCACTGGGGATTAGGCTTCAGCATATAAACTACAGGGAACACAGACATACAGACAATAGCATCATGAGTCATCTATTGTTGTCAGATATTAAAGAGATCCAAAAAAATATTTTAGAATCATTTTATCACTAATTATTTTTTTACTTTGAAAATAGGAAATATTTTATTTGAAAAATGTATTTTGCTATTCTAATGAACTTATTCATTTTAAACAAAATTATTTAATTATTAGTTTTATTGTTCAGCATGATAAATATTAACAGCTATAATTCATATTAATACAATACATATCAATCAATAAATATCAATATATCAATACCTGCTTTGGGGGATAAATAACAAAGGTTTTGGACTATAAAAGAATCCTAAATACCTAAGTCTTCAATATGACTGCTGTAGTCAAAGTTAAAGCTCACTGTCTCTTCTTTCTTTCTTTTTCTTTTTTGTACTTGATGAAGATACAAAGATAAAAGTCTCCATTTGCTTCCTAAGAACACTGCTGTGTATAATTTCAATTCTAGTCAACTCCTATTTAATTTTTATTTTAAGATGAACATTAATAAAACCTACACCATAAAGTTATCTGTTTGAAACCCTGGGCTAATAGTGGAAAAATCAATTTGTTGAGGTTTATGTAAAGTACAGGCCAAAGTAAAGGGGCAATGATATGATTATGATTCTCCTGTTGTGTCTTTTCCATGAAGTATGATGTGAAATTAGAAAAGTTACCCTGTGGATTTCTCCTCTGGATGAGATTATCCACCCATTTCCATCTCCTTATCTATTGTGAGCTGCTTTCAAATTGCTAACATAATGGGCTGCATAGCTAATGTATTTGTTTGGAAAGAATAGAAATTGGTTTTGACATACATTAAGAGAAATAGTTTTCACTACACAAAAATAATTTACACAAACTCTTTATATTCCTTCAAGAAATAATTGCCAATCCAACTCTTTACTCAGATCCTAAAAACAACTTCAATATCTTTTTGTTGTTGTTGTTGTTTTAATTCTAGTAACTTGACCTAAAAACTAAATGCATATGGAACCTGGAAATATTACAGCAATGAACTTCAGCTGCTCATCCCAAACATAGGAGCAATTGAGAGATAAAAGTTAACATGATACCAGAAGGAGTCAGGACTCTTTCCTTCCTCCTTTGCATAGACTGACAGCATGTGGCAGGGTACAGCTCAGAAAATAATGTGTGCCAGAGGTTTACAGAATAAAATATTCAAGGCTCCAGATGCACAATAAAAGCTGTGTAGGAAATAGGGGAGCATATTTGCTTGAAATCTTTGAAATTCTGTCTGTTAAATCTTTTGTGGGACTTTTGGGTCTCAAAATGGCAAAGTAGACAACCCAGGGGAAAAGAAATGATGGAACAGTTCCATTTTACATCTGCAACTTGGGGTGCCTTAGAAGCTTTGGGTAAAGCATGAACTTCCCAGCAGTATAGGGTAAATATTGCTTGCTGGGAGGTTCTCACATTTCCAAGCTCAGCTGGTGGTGACTATTGCTATAATAGTGCAGTGTTATAGACATGATGTGCAAGATTAGAACAACTCATTCACTATTCCCATTCAGCCACAAACTGTGAAGGGAAAGTTCTATACCTTGTAACTTCTTTTCATAAAGTAACAAAAACAGTAGGATATAGTTGCTCTTGTCAATGAGGTTGGGAATTTATAGCAATTCATTCATTCAGATCACAAGGAATAAAAGAAAAGAAAGAAAGAAAAACAAAGATGTATTTTGAATGGCCTGAAAATATAATCTGTGATTTGACTCCACCTAGTACTTATAGACCTGAAAGGAATTCATGAATCCCCAGAATAAAGATCAGGAAGTATTGAAATGAAAAACCCAAAATTGTCAGAAAATTAAAATAACTTTTGTGAAACTTTAAATTATTCAAAGGAAAAATAAAATATAAAACATAAACAAACATAATTTTGAAAACCCTGTTAAGTACTATCCAGTGCCTAGGAGAGCTTGCAGTGAATTAAGAATATCTCTAAAGAATGTGATAACAAAGGAAAACAGAAAGGGAGAGCTGGCCACTTCCCTCATCTCCAATCTTTAGAAGAGGATGAAAGTACAATGACCCTGGTTATAAAATAAAGGAATGGCCTCATCAAACATCTGAGGAAATCCACCTGCCCAGCGCACATGCAATCTCTCCAATATATTCCATCCCTTGCTTGTGGGCATAGTATGGCCCTCACTGTAACCTGGGCCACCACTGCAGAGAAGTGAGTAAGAAATAAAATGTCCAAAACCTCTCCACTGAGTCCTTTGGGATCAGTAAACAATACATTGGTGCATTTACAGCCCTGGGGTTACTCACCTCCACTAATAACAATAGAGTTCTTGCTAAGAAATCTCACTTACTTGAAAAATTTGAGATTTGACTTTTGAATTTCTCCTTTCTGAAAATTTGAGGACTTCACTTTTATTAGTCATCACATACTTTTAAAGGAACAGACTTCCTTTCCCTCATTTGGTTTTATTTTGCTTAGTCTATGTAATCAGAGATATTTATTTTACATTTTGAGCTCTCAAAGTTTATATCATATGATAACTGATGGCCACATTTAAATAATTATATTTTATAATAGTTTTATTTTTTTACAAATGAATATTTTACAGATATCAAACCAATTATAAATCAGTAATTCCTCCTAATAGTGTATTTGTCTGACTAAATATTTGTATAATAGATTAAATTTTACTTAACCAAAATTTTATTTATTTTAAACAGCATAAACTTGGTGCAATTATAAAATATGTCAATACATATCAGCACCTTTTTGTTTTTTTATTTGTTCTTTTTAGATACATAGCAGCAGAGTAAATTTTGACATATTATACATAAATGGAGTATAACTTATCATTCTTGTAGTTGTACATGATGAAGAGTTACACTGATTATGTATTCATGTATGAACATAGGAAAGATATGTATAATTAATTCTACTGTCTTTCTTATTCCCATTCCCCCAGTCCCCTTTGTCTAATCCAATGAACTTCTATCCTTCCCCTCATTGGGTGCTAGAATCCACATATCAGAGAGAACATTCAGCCTTTGGGTTTTGGGGATTGGCTTATTACATTTAGCATTATATTCTCCAGTTCCATCCAATTACAAGAAAATGCTATAATTTCATTTGATTATATATATCCCACATTTTCTTCATCCATTCATCTGTTGAAGGGCATCTAGCTTAGCTTGATTCCATAGATTTGCTATAGTGAATTGAGCTGCTATATACATTGAACTGGCTGCATCACTATAGTATACTGATTTTAAGTCCTTTGATTATATATGAGGAATGGGATAATTGGATCAAATGGTGATTCCTTTCCAAGTTTTCTGAGGAATCTCCATACTGCTTTCCAAAGTGGTTGCACCAATTTTTAGTCCCACCAGCAATGTATGAGTGAACCTTTTTCCCCACATCCTCTCCAACATTTATTATTATTTGTATTCTTGATAATTGCCATTCTGACTGGAGTGACATGGAATCATGTGTGTAGTTTTAATTTGCATTTCTCTAATTGCTAGAGATGTTGAGCATTTTTTCATATATTTGTTGACTGTTTTTCTTCTGTGAAGTGTCTAGTTCCTCTGCCCATTTATTGATTGAGTTATTATTATTATTTTTGGTGTTAAGTTTTTGAGTTCTTTATATATCCTGGAAATTCATGCTGTATCTTAGGTGCAAGTGGCAAAGAATTTTCTCCCATTCTGTATGTTCTCTCTTCACATTCTTGATTATTTCTTTTGCTGTAAGCACCTTATTTTAAAAATACCTATAACATATAACAAGCAGTTGTTTATAGATTTAATCTTTACATTTTATCATGTTGATAAATTTAATGACACTATAGATATTACTAATCATTATATTAAAAGGAAAGAGTCTTATAATAGCCAGATAGCTTTTACCAGACTTACCTCTGTGTATAGAACATGTGTAACATCTATACACAGAATAGAATGATCAAAATAAAAAAAATTGGAAGGAATTTGATTCTTAAAAGAAAGGAAATGCATTAGATTAGATCCATGTTTATACAGATTTTCACATGAGGATATCTCCAAATCTGAATTGCATGAAGCAGCTAAAATATCAAAAAAAAAAAAAAAAAAAAAAAAAGGATGAAAACTTGATAGGTTCAAAAGACTAAATGTAGGGCTGCCAGACTGCTGGTAAATCTGTAAAAGAGGGACACACTGTGGGAAGTCCCACAGTCTTTATGGAAAATTCCCAAAATTATGCCTTCATGGGGGGGACTTCAAGAATCCCAAAAGAAAATAAACATATTGCTGTTTAGCCCAAGAGAGACAGAAATTGGTACATGTTACACGTTGGATAAACATTGGGTTTTTTGCTGAGACCAAGAATGGCCATACCTTTGTCCAGATCTAAGGAATTCACTCTGGAATAAAAATCAAGTAAATATAGATCTGATCTAAGAAGCCTCAAAAACTGGGGGTATAAATCACTGGTAGAGCACATGTTTAATATACCCAAGGCCCTGGGTTTGATCCCCATCACCAAAATTAAAAAGAAGGAGCCAAGAAAGGAAGGATGGGAAGAAGAAAAAAATAGAAGAAATAATACAAAGGTTTTTGGGGTTTTTTTATTAGTTGCTCAAGACAATACAATGACCTTGACATATCATACATTTGATTCAAATAGGGTATGAATTCTCATTTTTCCACGTGTACAGATTGCAGGATCACATTGGTTATAGGTTTTGACACCTCCAGTTCCAGTTCTGCTCCCTCACATGTTGAAGTGTAACATTAAAGAAGCAAGCCGAGGCAAGCAAGGTTTATTTTAAAAGGGGTAACAGACTTCTCCTGGGAGGGAGAAGAGTGTCATAACTGGTATCCTGGTATCCTAAGAAGTGGGGGAGGTTCTGCCTTTTTTTAATGTCCTAAGCTTCCTTTGTTCTCCTATTCTCTTCCCCTTATCTGTCCTCCCTGGTGACTAGACCCAGGAAATCTTGGTGGGATGGCCAAAAGGTGGGAAAGAGATGGGCTGAAGGCTGTAGGGAGGAACAATCCCTGTGACAGGTTACCATAGCAATAGGTTGGAGCAGGGGTAGGTTAACTTGATAAGGGTGGAGGAAGGGCTCTGAAGGAATTAACATTTCAATTCCTCCAGTCTCTGGATTCTCATCCTTATCTCTTTGGTTTTCTAATTCTAGCTTCACTTTCTGGATTTCAAGGTCTTCAGCCAGTTATTTAACCATCATCTAGAATACAAATTCTTCAGAGTCTTTAAAATTAATCACCCAAATGATATTAAAAATCAGTAAACAATAACTATAAATAAAGATTTAAAAAAAAAAAAAAAACCTATAGGGTAATCTAACCTAAAGTCAAGAGAGGTAGGACATAGCAACAAACCCTTTGATCACACAGATGTTAGATTAAAAAGCAAGAACTTTAAAGTAGTTATAATGAAATGTTCAAGGAATTAATATGAAATATGGTCATGATAATAAAACAGTTCAATAATATCAGCAGATATATGAAAATAAAAATTAGATATTCTACAAGAAGAAATATAATATCTGAATTGGAAAATTTGCAGGATTGAAGAGAATATTAAAGTTGACAGACAAGGAAAGAAAGAGAGAAAGCAAATACATGATGCTTAAAGAGAAGTTATGTACTATAACCCAATAAAACAAAATTGAGAAAAAAAATTGAACAAACACCTGTTCGATTGCATATTCAGAAGAAAATAGGATGGAAATTATTAAAATATAATATATGAGAAATATTAATAAAACATAAAACTTTCAGATCTAAGAAACGCTGAGAACTGTAAGCAGTATAAATACAAATCTATATCTGTTCACTGTATAGTCAAGCTGCAGAAAATCATACATGAAGAAATTCTTGAAAACAGCTGAAAAAAATTTTTACATTTTATACAAAAGATAACCATAATAATAATTCTGAATAAATCTCATCAGAAAGCATGAAAAAAGACACTAGTAAGATATACTTAATGTGCTGAAAGAAATTGCTGCAAAATAGCGGGGGGGGGGTGACGAACAACTTGTGTAGATTGATACAGCAGGAGTGGGAGCCATTTATTGTAGGACAGGAGGGGTATATATACATTCCACACACCTTATCCTAATTAACATAAACTAGATACAGCAGTCAACCAATAAGGAATCTCCACACTTAATGGCTCGCTGGTGTTACTTCACAAACCACTCCCTCTGGCATTTTGCCAGGCGCCATCTTGACTTGTTTACATACCCTAACAAGAAATTATGTACATATGTACATGTATGTGTATGTATGTATTTATCAAACTAGAATCACATAGCTAGTGCAAGTAATTTTCAAAAATGAAGAAAATAATTAAGATATGTTCAGCTAGACAAGAGGATCTCTCCTCAGATGATTGAACATTGATTAAAAATGAACTAAATTTAAAAATGTTGAGAAAGTTCTTGAGGCTGAAGGAAAACAATACCCAAAATATAATTTCAGACCTACAAAAAAAGATAAAGAACACAAAAAATAGACTATATAAAATAGAAAAATACATAAAAGACCCATCTTTGCCCACTTCATTTCTTAAAAAAAAAAAAAAAACTTAACAATTTAGAATATAACATTGTAAAGTAGGTGGATATACGCATGCATATATGTCAGACAGTAATGTCAAAGCAGGACCTGTTGTGGGAGTCTTGCATTTGACGATCATTTTACATTAGCTTTGTGCAGACTGTGGTAAATTATGACTTTACATTATAATTCCTAGACCACCACTAAAAACATAAATCTAGAATCAAAAGAGCAGCAAGAGATCTAAATAGATTAAGAGGTATGTTTAATTACCATGAGAAAGACAATAAATTAAGAAGTAAAAAGTAGAACAATGACAAATATTAAATAAATGTAGACTGTAGACTAAATGAAACTATAAACATAATTATAATAAATTTAAAGGAATTAAGCAAATGGCAAAGATTATCAAACTAAATTGAAAAAGAAATAATTATGTTTCTATGAGATAGTTGCTTTAAATGGATAAAGTCAATTGACAAGAATAACAAATATGTATCATAAATAAACTCACCAAAAGAAAGTTGCAAAGCTTTAATTTACATGAGATAAACTAGAATTCTGAGTGAGAAATATTAGGGTTAAAAAGAGACATTAATGAGCAAAGGATCAGTTCATCAAAGGGAACTGACCTACCTAAATAAGTTTGATCTAATAACTGAACTTAGACATACATGAAGCAAAAACAGGTTAAATAAAAAATTATATATAAACCAATCTATATACACACTTGGATATGTTAGCACAAACAACTTGACAATAAAATCAGTAAAGAAAGGCATATTATGTCAAAATAACAATACCAACCCGACTGAAACTTATATAATACTACTTCCAGTAACTGTAGAACACACATTGTTTTTAATTGCATATATAATGTTTATCGAAAAACAGGCGATAGACTGAGCTATAAAATACCTTATCGGGTTTCAATGATTGAAACATATTTTTTGCTTGTTTTGAAAGCTAATCTTAGTATTCAAACAAAATAACCATAGATTAGACCAAGAGAGGCTTGTAAAACACAATTATTCATTTATACTATTTAAAACATACTTATCAAATGCCTGCATCATTACAGTCACTATTTGGTGCACTGGAGATAGAGCTGTGAGCAGTACCAGACAGAAAAAACAAAGAAGAGAAGCGGGGAAGGCTGGCATCCCTGAAGACAAACAAATAAATTATTTCAAGAAAGAGTTATTGTTAAACTAATGGAGGAATACTGATAGATCTGCTAAAATGAATGCTGAAGGATGACAATAGCATTTAATACTTCAGAGGTTGTTGGTGACCTTGACAACAACAATGTTAGGCAAGTGGTGGTGGCAAGTGATGGTTAGCGATTGTTCAAGAGCAAACAACCCCACAAATGGAAACAATGAATATTGACAAGTCCTTGGAAGATTTTATTGTGAAAGGGATACAGGAAGAAAAGCAAATTATATGCAAAAGAAAATAACACTAGGAGGAATTTTGTGAGTTTAATGTAGGAGATGTAAAGCATGGTTTATCTTTGGATCCAGATGGGGAGATAAAGAAAATGACAAAGCTCTCTAAGGTATATATCTAGTAGTGTGCTTGCTCAGGCCAAGGCTAGATATACGTTGATACTTTAAAGATAGTGCGAATTAGTTTTCTATATCCTTGTTCAATATTTGGTGTCACCAGAGTTCAAATTTCAGCCATTGGGATGAGTACAAACCGTTTTTATATTATGCCTTTAGTTTTATTTTTCTGATTTCCAAAGATGCTAAGAATGTTTTCTATGCTCATTGGTCATTTGTATGTCATCTTTATTTATTCAAATATTTGGACTATATTATATTCATTTGTAGAAATTCAATGTATATTCTAGGTATAAGTTCCATTTGAATATTTATAAATTTTTCAAGTAACTTCCTATTTATATAAAATTTAATTCCCTATGTTCACGTGGCATGTCTTAAAATTCAATCATTGAATCAATTAGTCATTATCTTTAAGCCTATAATATACAATAAAAATGACTGCCAACTATTTCCCTCTTCTAACAATGGTATCACATGAAAAATAAATTTTACCGTAAAAAATTATATATATATATACATACATATATATATATATCTTAATTACAATTCTCATGTGATTTTTTTGTAAGATGTAAAAAAATGTCTTTGTACTTTTTTTTGCTTTTTAAATTTTATTTTATGTTATTTTTAATTATACATGACAGTAGATTTTGACATTTTTATTCAAACATGGAATATGCCTTATTCTAATTAGCATCCCAATCTTGTGGATGTACACGATGTGAAGATTCTCTGTAGTGTATTCGTATAGGTACATAGGAAAGTCATATGTTAGATTTATTCCACTGTCTTTCCTATCCTATTCCTCCTCCCTTCCCTTTACTCCCCTTTCCCTAGTCCACTGAACTTCTATTCCCCCCCACCCCACTGTATGTTAACATTCACATGTGATTTTACAAGAACACCTTGATCTCAGATTGTCCAGCCTTAGAAACTGTGAGAAGTAAATGTTGTTTAAGCCACCTCATCTTTGGAAATTTATTGCATCTCTCTTGTACCTGGCCATTTCTTGAGATTCTGTTTGTAGCAAGCACTCTCAGGAGAAGAAATAAGATCTCTCTTCAATACAGAAAGCAGACTACTCTAAGGCAGTGGTCCCATGTTCCTCCCCTGGGTGTAACTTGTTGATTTAATGTGGTCTCCCACTGAGACTCACCACTGTGCCTTGGAACTCAGGAAACTGAGGTAAGTGAGCTGACACTATGGCTCTTGCAATTGCTTTGAGGAAGTCTTTTTTAAAATATTTTTTATTCTAATTTGTTATGTATGACACCAGAATGCATTACAATTCATATTACACATATAGAGCAAATTTTTTCATATATCCGGTTGAATATAAAGTATATTCACACCATTCATGTTTTCATACATGTATTTAGGGTAATGATATCCATCTCATTCCACCATATTTTTTATCTCCATGCCCCTTGCTTCCCCTTCTACCCCTTTTCCCTATCTAGAGTTTGTCTAATCCTCCCCTGATACTCTTCCCAACTCCATTATAAATTAGCCTCCTTATATCAGAGAAAACACTCAGCATTTGGTTTTGGGGGGATTGGCTAACTTCACTTAGCATTATATTCTCCACTCAATCCATTTGCCTTCCAATGCCATGATTTTATTCTCTTTTATTGCTGAGTAATATTCCATTGTGTATATATACCATATTTTCTTTATCCATTTATCTATTGAGGGCCATCTAAGTTGGTTCCACAGTTTAGCTATTGTGAATTGTGCTGCTATAAACATTGATGTGGCTGTGTCCCTGTAGTATGCTGTTTTTAAGTCCTTTGGGTATAGACAGAGAAGTGGGATAGCTGGGACAAATGGTCATTCCATTCCAGCTTTCCAAGAAATCTCCATACTGCTTTCCATATTGGCTGCACCAATTTGCAGTCCCACCAGCAATGTATGAGTGTGTCTTTTCCCCCACACTCTCACCAACACTTACTGTTGTTTGTGTTCTTAATAGCTGCTATTCTGACTGGGGTGAGATGAATCTTAGAGTAGTTTTGATTCACATTTCTCTAATTGCTAGAGAGGTTGAACATTTTTTCATATATATATATATATATATATATATATATATATATATATATATATATATATATATAGGTTGGTTCCACTGTTTAGCTATCGTGAATTGTGCTACTATAAACATTGATATGGCTGTGTCCCTGAAGTATGCTGTTTTTTAGTTCTTTGGATATAGACAGAGAAGAGGGATAGCTGGGTCAAATGGTGGTTCCATTCCCAGTTTTCCAAGGAATCTCCATGCTTTCCATATTGGCTACACCAATTTGCAGTCCCACCAGCAGTATATGAGTGTACCTTTTCCCCCACATTCTTGCCAACACTGATTGTTGTTTGTCCTCATAATAGCTGCCATTCTGGCTGGAGGGAGATGATATCTTAGAGTAGTTCTGATTTGCATTTCTCTAATTGCTAGAGATGGTGGACATTTTTTCATATATTTTTGATTGATTGTATATCATTTTCTGAGAGATGTCTGTTCAGTTCTTTGGCCTATTTCTTGATTGGCTATTTTTTTTGGGGGGGTGGTGGTGGTGGTGGGTTTTTTGTTATTGTTGTTGTTGTTGTGGGTTTTTTTTGGTGTTTATCTTTTTGAGTTCTTTATATACCCTAGAGATTAGTGCTCTACCTGTTGTGTGAGAGGTAAAATTTTGCTCCCAATATGTAGGCTCCCTATTCACCTCACTGATTGTTTCTCTTGCTGAGAAGAAGCTTTTTAGTTTGAATCCATCACATTTATTGATTCCAGATTTTAATTATTGTGCTATAGGAGTCTTATTAAGGAAGTAGGGCTCTAATTCAACATGATGGAGATTTGGGACTACTTTTTCTTCTATTAGAAACAGGGTTTCTGGTTTAATTCCTAGGTTCTTTATCCACTTTGAGTTAAGTTTTGTGCATGGTGAGAGATAGGGGTTTAATTTTATTTTGTTGCATATGGATTTCCAATTTGGCCAGCACCATTTGTTGAAGAGGCTATCTTTTCTCCTATGTAGGTTTTGGTGCCTTTGTCTAATATAAGAAAACTGTAATTAACTGAGTTAGTCTCTGTGTCCTCTATTCTGTACCATTGGTCTACCAGTCTATTTTGGTGCCAATACCATGCTGTTTTGTTACTATTGCTCTGTAGTATAGTTTAAGGTCTGGTATAGTAATGCCACCTATAGTAATGCTTCACTCTTCTTTCTCAGGATTGCTTTTGCTATTCTGGGTCTCTTATTTTTCTAGATGAATTTCATGACTGGTTTTTCTATTTCCAGAAGAAATGTAATTGGGATTTTTATTGGAATTGCATTAAATCTGTATAGTGCTTTTGGTAGTATGGTCATTTTGACAATATTAATTCTGGCTATCCAAGAATAAGAGAGATCTTTCCATCTTCTAAGGTTCTTCTTTAATTCTTTCTTTAGCATTCCTTAATTTTGGTTGTAATTTTGTTATTAGGTTGATTCCCAAGTATTTTATTTATTTATTTGTTTGTTTGTTTGTTTGATGTTATTGTAAATGGGGTAGTTTACCTCATTTCTCTTTCAGAGGATTTGATTTATGTGTGTTGTGCTATTTTGCTGAATTCATTTACTAGTTCTAGAAGTTTTCTGGTGGATTTTTGGGGTATTTTAGGTATAGAATCATATCTTCAGCAAATAGTGATAATTTGAGTTCCTCTTTCCTAATCTGTATCCCTTTAATTTCTTTCATCTGCCTAATTACTCTGTCTAGAGTTTCAAGAACTATGTTAAATTGAAGTGATGACAGAGGGCATCCCTGTCTTGTTCCAGATTTTAGAGGGAATGCTTTCAATTTTTCTCCATTTAGAATGATGTTGGCCTGGGGCTTAGCATAGATAGCTTTGATATATGATGTTGATACATGTTTCTGTTATCCCTAGTTTTTCTAGTGTTTGGAACATGAAGCAGTGCTGCATTTTGTCATGTGCTTTTTCCGCATCTATTGAGATGATCCTATGATTCTTATCTTTAAGTCTATTTATGTGATGAATTACATCCATTGATTTTCGAATGTTGAAACAACCTTGCATCCCTGGGATGAATCCCACTTGATCATAGTGCACTATCTTTTTGACTTGTTTTGTATTTGTTTTGCCAGAATTTTATTGAGAATTCCTGCATCTATGTTCATTCGAGATATTGGTCTCAAGTTATCTTTTATTGATGTGTCTTTGCCTGGTTTTGGAATCAGTATGATATTGGCCTCAGATAATAAGTTTGGAAGTGCTCCCTTTTTTTCTATTTCCTGAAATAAATTGAATAGTATTGGTATTAATTCTTTTTAAAGGTTTTATAGAACTTGGCTATGTATCCATCTGGTCCCAGACTTTTCTTGGTTGGTAGGCTTCTGTTGGTGTCTTCTATTTCATTGCTTAAATTGATCTGTTTAAATTGTATATATCATCCTGATTAAATGTAGGCAAATCATATGACTCTAGAAATTTGTTGATGCCTTTGTTATTTTCTATTTTATTAGGGTACAAGTTTTCAAAATAATTTCTAATTATGTTCTGTATTTCTGTAGTGTCTGTTGTGATATTTCCTTTTTCATCATGTATGTTAGTAATTCAAGTTCTCTCTTTCTCTTTGTTAGCATGGCTAAGGGTTTGTCAGTTTTACCTATACAATTTTACTTATACAATTTTTTGTTTTGTCAATTTTTTCAATTGTCTCTTTTGTTTCAATTTCATTGATTTCAGCTCTGATTTTAATTATTTCTTGTCTTCTACTGTTTTTAGTGTTGATTTGTTCTTTTTCAGGTTGAGACACAATGTTAGGTCCTTTGTTTATTGAATTTTTCTTCTTTTAAGGAATGAACTCCATGCAATGAACTTTCCTCTTAGTTCTGCTTTAATATTGTCCCAAAGATTTCAATATGTTGTATACGTGTTTTCATTTACCTTTAAGATTTTTTAAAATCTCCTTCTTGATGTCTTTTGCAGCCCATTGTCTATTCAGTAGCATATTATTTAGTCTCCAGGTGTTGGAGTAGTATTTATTTTTTTATTTTATCATTGATTGCTAATTTCATTCCATTGTGATCTGATAAAATGCAGGGCAGTATCTCTACTTTTTTATATTTGCTAAGAGTTGCTTTATGGCATAATATATGGTCTATTTTAGAGAATGATCCATGTGCTGCTGAGAAGAAAGAATATTTGCTCATTGAAAGATAAAATATTAAATATATGTTAGTTAAATCTAAATCATTGTATTATTGAGATCAATAGTTTCTTTGTTCAATTCTTGTTTGGAAGATCTATTCAGTGGTGAAAGAGATGTGTTAAAGTCACCCAGAATTATTGTGTTGTGGTCACTTTGATTTATGAACTTGAGAAGAGTTTGCATAATGAACCTAGATGCTCTATTGTTTGAGGTATATATACTTATATTTGTTGTCTTGGGTTGTATGCTTCCCTTGAGCAGTATGAAATGTTCTTCTTTTCTTCTGATTAACTTTAGCTTAAAGTCTACTCTACTTGATATGAGGATGGAAACCCCTGCTTGCTTTTGCAGTCCATGTGAGTGGTATGATTTTTTGCAGCCTTTCACCTTCAGTCTGTGGATATCTTATTTTTATGAGATGGGTCTCATAGAGACAGCATATTGTTGGATCTTTTTTTTTTTTTTCCCATCAGCCAGCCTAAATCTTTTAATTGGTGAGTTTAGGTCATTAATATACAGGGTTATTATTGAGACATGATTTGTAATCCCAGCCATTTTGTTTAACTTGGCTTGGTTTGGTCTTGGATTAGCTTTTACTTTAGTGTAATACCTCCCTCTTCTGATTTTCATTATTGTTTTTCATTTCCTCTTCATAGAATATTTTGTAAAGGATGTCTGTAGTGCAGGATTTTCTAGCTATAAATTCTTTTAACTTTTATCATGAAAGGTTTTTATTTCATCATCAAATCTAAAGCTTAATTTTGCTGGATACAAAATTCTTGGTTGGCATCCATTTTATTTCAGAGCTTGATATATATTGTTCTAGGATCTTCTAGTTTTCAGGGTCTGGGTTGAAATATCTGCACAGAATCTAATTGGTTTCCCCCTAAATGTAATCTGATTCTTTTCTCTGGTGACTTTTAATATTCTCTCATTATTCTGTAGGTTAGGCATTTTCATTATAATGTTCCTTGGTGTGGATCTGTTGTGATTTTTGTATATTTGGTGTCCTGTAAGCCTCTTGAATTTGGTTTTCCGATTTGTTCTTCATGTTTGGAAATTTTTCTTCTATTTTTCTTCTATTATTTCCTTGAATAGATTGCTCATTCCTTTGGTTTAAATTTGGTATTTTTATCCTATCTAATATTTCTTAAATGTTCTGCTCATGTTTTCTTACCATTCTCACTGTGTGGTCTACATTTTCTTTAAGATTATATATCCTGTCTGAGGTCCCGTCTTCCAAGTGGTCTAATCTCTTGATGATGGTTTCAATTGAACTTTTAATTTGGTTTATTGTTTCTTTCATTTCAAGGATTTATTGTTTGATTTTCCTTTAGAACCTCTATCTCCTCATTGAAGTAATCTTTTGCTTCTTGTATTTGTTTATGTAGCTCTTTGTCAAAACAATCTCTTTTTTATTTTTTTTTTTGCCTGTATTTGCTCTCACATCACCCTTTAATTCACAGAACATCTTAATTATGTACATTCTGAACTCCTCCTCTGTCATTTCTTCTGCTGTGCTGGCAATGGATTCTAATAACGTGGCATCTTGATTTGTTTGGGGCACTTTCTTGCCTTGTCTTTTCATGTTACTCCTGTGTCTTACTTTATAGCTTTGTGGATCTGAGGCATTATTGTTTTTACCCTATAGGTTCACAGTGCCTCTGTAGGGTTCCAATACCTCTCCTTTGATGGGAAGGACAATGTTAACAGATCCCAATATAAACAAAATACCATCGAAAAACAAATAGTTGTTATTAAGACATTTATAGTTTGGTTACAGTGTACAGAAACGGTGAATTCAATTATTATCTATAATATAATCCATAGGTTTGTAAAAGGTTTTGCAGGTTCTGATGATGGACAAAGAACTGGGGATGAGGCATAAGATGATATGCTGAAAAGGTATGAGATGAGGATATAGAGTTACTATATCTTAGGGAGTGTGAAAGAGAAATCTAAAGAAGAAGCTTAGTAGCAGAATAATGAGGTAGTAATTTGGGGTAGACAAGTAAGAGGGAGGACAGTAGAATACATAAAACAACCACATGTGTATATTCAGAAAAATTCAAAGTTAAAATAGTAAAAGTTGGAAAGAGAAAAAAATATACAACACAACTGTAACATACTATTCAGTCCATCTCCGTCCTCAATATCCTAATTCATTCAAAGTACTTAGTTTCACATATATTGGGGATGTGAGGGTGGGAGAATAAAGAGTCAGAAGAAAGAAAAAAATCTTTAAATAAGAAACAAGGATTGTTTTGGTTGGAGATCAGTATCTTTTCCTCCTTCTCTTCTCAACAAATAGATGGGGTTGTCTGTTCTTAGTTGGTATCTCTGACCTCAGGATGGTGGGGGTTACTAGGGTTTGAGGGTTGGTCTTGGGTACAGGGCACCTGGAAGTGGGGTATAGCACCTGCCAGGCCTGTTGAGAGACTGCACCTCAAGGATCTTCTTTGGGGTCTGCTCCTATGATATGGACCTTATTTCCTCATCTTGCCTGTAGACCTCACAGTTCTTGCCCTCTAAATTAGTGTATCTCCCTTACCATCTCCCTTTATACTTCCTAATCAGGAACATTTCTATCTGGGGGTTTTGTGTGTTGCACTCTGATGGCTGCACACCTGTCATAGAGGGCTGTTTTGTATCGGGCAGTCACTCTCCCAAGTTAGCGGCTTCTGGGGATTGGGGGGAATTAGAAAACTATGGGTACCTGGCTATCCAGTGTTCCACACTGGTAGTTTCCCCAACTAAAGATGGTGATGGGGGTGACCAGAGATCGAGGTAGCTACTTTCAATGATGGGGTGTCGGGTGGGTGAAGGGAGTCAGGCAATGGTTTTGTGTGAAGCGTTCAGAGATGAGCTCTGTGGAACACAGTGTTGCAGCTGTCAGCTTTCTTCAGAGACTGTGATGCCCCCAGGTGCAGGCAGACAGACTTCCATGAGTAAGGGACTATGGCAGTAGCTGCCAAGTCCCTAGATGAAGGTGACCAGGGGAGCCCCACATTGGTAGATGGTGGTCCTCACAGGAGTGGCAACCAGAGTTCCTACATGTGGGAAGCAGCTGAGTATACTTTGTGGGAGTGACTTCTGGGAATTCTGTGCTGATGCTGATGCCAGTGGTCCCACTAAGGCACCCCCAGACCTGCGTGGATGAGTAAGCAGGAGTCGGAGTCCTTTTCTAATACTGAGTCCTGGGGCCCCCTGCAGCAGGGTAGCCATGATTCCTGTGCAGGATCAGCTGTGGAGGAGTCCCCTATCACTCTCAGCGAAGGAGTATTCCCACTAGTTGAGACCCAGTTCATGGAGTGACACAGAATGCTGCCTCCCTCTGGCCCGCCATCTTGGATCCCCCCTGTAGTTTAATTTTAATGCTACATTTTCAAATAGTTATAATTAATACTTCTTACCATTTGTATGTTGTGTTAATATTAATATATTCATCTATATTATGCCTATAAATGTCACCAAGTTGGTTTTCCCTCCACATATTAGGTTTTATCAGCAAACAGCATGCTTGTCAAAAGCTTTCTTGACTTAAACAATGAGGATATGTAGGTACACAAAAAATTCCTCTCTGAAGATTATCATAAAACTTTAGTTTTCCAATTAGACAACCACCAACAAAAGTAAATCACTTCTTCTTGTCAAAGAATTATGCTTTAAATAACCCCTGCAGATTCAGCAAGGTTTTTGGAAAGTAAGAACAAGAACAGTAAGACATAAAATTACTACGTTATCTAGCATGTATATTTATATTTTTCCTTGTTTAAAAAAAATAGTTTATCATATGAAATTACTTTTATCTTAACCTTTCAGAATCATTGCTATCTAAGAAATCATAAGATTGAGAAGGAGATATGATTTTAATTTTTTAAGGCACACATACTTGAAGTAAGCTCAAGTAACATAATTATGTCATTCAGGTTTAGTTTACTATTTTACCTAGAAAATTCAGAATCCATTGTGTGAAAAAAAAAAAAGTTAAAAAAAAATCATCAGGGCTGGGGATGTGGTTCAAGCGGTAACGCACTCGCCTGGCATGCGTGGGGCGCTGGGTTCAATACTCAGCACCACATAAAAATAAAATAAAGATGTTGTGTCCACCGAAAACTAAAAAATAAATATTAAAAACTCTCTCTCTAAAAAAAAAATCATCATATAATGATTATCAGACAGATGTGATTTAATAAATATTTGAGAATAAAAGCACTTCATAATTTTAATGTATCTGTAATTGTAATTCCCAAGTATCTTTCCTTCCTCAACTAATTGGGTAATGACATTGCTAGAATTAATCCAAGGTCATCAGCTTGCACATAGTACAGATGGTTTCACCATTTTATGGGTGTACAGGGGATTCAAGATTACTGTTGCCTGCTGCTTTTCAAACTAATTTTTATTCTTAAAAATCCACATTTTCACTGCAGCTGAACAGCTAAGCCATATGTTGCTTTGTGAATACTTTAAAATATCTGGTGCATGTAATTATTACACTAAAACTAGCATGCATTAGTACTTTTCAATTTTGTTGTAAGGAGAGGACACTTACCATAATATGGTGTGTGTGTGTGTGTGTTTCCTTTAATTACTAAACTTTAAATTATGGGTCTGGTAAGAGTTTCATCCTAGAATACATTAGTTGGCTGATCTGCCTCCTGATATGTAATGTATTTCAGTATACTTCAGAATTCACCTAATGCTATTTAAGATAATATGTTAATCATCTTGCAGCTAGAAACTTTGGTTTTGAAATATTTTTCCACCTTTCCCCTGTGGCTGTCATGATAAATAAGAATGAGATATTTCCATGCTTTTTTTTAGAATTGTAGTGTGCTATTGGCATGATTGATAATTTAGAAAATTGAGAAACCTTTTTTATATGTGTGTTAGGTGAAAGGCCTTATTAAAAATAGTAATAGTAATGACACCTTTTATTTGTTAATATGTAACAGTCATAAAGGTGTTTGCACATTAAATATATTCTCTACACAAAATTAATTTAAGATCAGAAGTCAACATTTTGCAAATAAAAAAAACAAAAAACACTCAAACTCATGAATCTTAATTGACTTACTCAAGTCACACACAGTATGCAACAAACTGAGTTAGGATTTGCTTTGGTTGACCCAGAGCCTATTCTGCCCCAGCAGGTGGGTCCATAGTCCTTTCCTCTTCATTTTTCTTTTACCCCATTCATGGGTCAGTAACTAGCCTTGCAAGATGAATAGGCAAGTGCTGGGGTTGTGGCTCAGTGATAGAGCACTTGCCTAGCATGTATGAGGCACTGGGTTTGTTTCTCAGCACCACATATAAATAAGTAAAATAAAGGTCCGTTGACAATTAACAATTTTTTTTTCAAAAAAAAATGAAGAGGCAAGAAAATTCTGCATTAGGGTTCTCCAGAAAAACAGAATCATTAAATTTATATACATAGAAAGAGGTTTATTGTAACATACTTGTTCACGCTACTGTGGAGGTTGACAACTCAAAATCTGTAGGGTAATGGGACAAACTGCAGACTCAGGAAAGCCAAGGTTTAGCTCCTATCCAAAGCAGGCAAATTTGAGAACCAGAAGGAGCCAGTTTTTCAGTTCAAGTTTGACAAAAGAATAAAGTTGATGTCCCAGTACAATGGCAGTTAGGCAGGAGAAACTCTATCTAACTTAAAAAAGGGTGAGCTTTTGATTTCCATACAGGCCTACAACCCACCTTATTTAGTATACTTGTTTAAATATAAATCTCATCCAAAAACATCCTCACAGAAATGCTCAGAATAATGTTTGATCAAATGTCTAGATACTTTGTGGCCCGAACAAGTTGATATATAGACAAAAATCAAACTACTTTTTTTCTGTTTATATTATTCCCTATATCACTTTCCTAGAGCATACTTACTTGTCAACATAAAGTTCAAAAAATCATTTTGTAGGTAGATAGAATAAATCTACATAAACAGAAATCATACATATGTTCAGAAAGCATCAATACACTGAAGCAAAAACCAAACAGAAAACATAAACAAAATGTTATAACAGAATATATGCACATCTGAATATTAGCATGTAAATAAACAAATCTCTGTCTTCTATGGGAGGTGTATCTCAGAACCCAATTTTGGAGATACTGTAATCTGAACTAGACCCTGAAAAATAGTTTATAATCAACTATTTTTCAGGGTAAACAGACAAAGAAGGCTATTCTAAGCCTAGGAAAAAACCTGAATGAAATAAAAAGGGACAAATTTAATAAGCAAATTGTAAAGAGCTTGTTGAAGACTATCCAGGATCAAATAAGAGATTAAAAACTAATAGAGTTATGGGTATTATCAATTTTCTGACATATGCAGGACTTAATTCTGAGAACAATAGGATTAACGGATAATTTTGAGCTAATCCATTTCATCTATTACCTCAATAAATTTTTTCTGAAACTTGACTACTTTTCAATTCAAAATAAAGGCAGAGAAATAAAAAGTAAAATGAATAAATATTTAGAATTCTTGGTACAAATTCATGAGTGTATGTAACAAGGTAGTTACAAATGTACTACTAAGAGAAAGAAAAAGCAAATATTGACTTTAAGAGGAATGCTGAAAAATTCAATGACAACATCTAGATTTTAGAACAAGATAGCTTGGAGAATATTGGAACATCTCTGATGAAAGCAGACAAAATATCTGCATATTGTTTTTAAAAAGTTTGGAGTGTGTCTTATTAGATTCCATATACCTGGGCTAAACACTCAAAGTGTAGTTGAGTGTTTAGCCCAGGTATATGATTTTAGCATAATCATTTAGTGAAAATAGGTTAATTTCCCTAAAAGTTTAGAGAAACTGAGAACCAGGGAATGAAATTTCTAGTACAATTCATGAAAGTAGCCAAAAAAAATTTTTTTTAAATAAATAAAAATCAAGGAAAGAAGAAAAGAAGAAAGGATCATAAAAAAAAGAGGACCATGGGGCTGGGGATGTGGCTCAAGGTAGCACGCTCGCCTGGCATGCATGCGGCCTGGGTTTGATCCTCAGCACCACATACAAACAAAGATGTTGTGTCAGCCGAAAACTAAAATAAATAAATAAATATTAAAAAAAAAAAAAAAGAAAAGAAAAGAAAAAGAGGACCAAACCAGAAAATTAAATTAGTGACATAGACAGGAGAATGTGTCAAAAAGGAGAAGAGAAGAAAAATATATGTATATGTACAGATGTACATACATAGAAGACAGGGTAATGTGTGATTCCAAAAGAAAGATAATTGGTGGAACTGTTTATAGGCCATGTCCACTAAATGAACATTCCATTCACTAATCAATTGCAGAGGAAAACATTGTCACTGAATTTTAATTGCTAACTTTCACTACTTATTCTCTCTGTGGAGCTAAGAATTAGTTATGGAGTGTTTATGTGGATGACAGTCATCTTGTTTGTAACAAACTCATCTGCATGGAAAAGCACACATCAGTTAGACTCCTGTCAAAATAATTAGCTAAGCATGAAATAAGACTGTTTAGATTTTAGAACATTCCAAGCACTAAGTCCTTTTTTATAAGAAG
Organism: Callospermophilus lateralis; assembly: GCF_048772815.1. Taxonomy (NCBI): domain Eukaryota; kingdom Metazoa; phylum Chordata; class Mammalia; order Rodentia; family Sciuridae; genus Callospermophilus; species Callospermophilus lateralis. Next base: position 46,942,333 of record NC_135312.1, on the reverse strand, counting down.
CCACTCAACTTGTTTTACAGAAGTATTATATCTAACACTACATTTTTTATCATGTTCCCTTTGCCTTGGCCTTATTTTCCTATATTTTAAAAATATTTAATTTAATAAAATAAAACATTAACGATTGGTAATCACTGAGATAATGAGAAATGGAATTCCTTCTCACTTTTCTCATCCTTCTCATTCTATGTTAGGCATTATGAAATTGAAGTAAAATCCATTTCAATTAAAAGAGTTCTGTTGTCTCACTGTAGGCCTTGATAAATAGCACCGCTGAATTCGGGCCAATCATAATTTAATTACTATGCATCCGTCACCTAAGTTTGCAAGACTATATCCTCTTCTGCTCCATGATGAGGCAAAAATCCCAAGGCTGAAATGTGGTATATTTGAAAGCAGCTTGTTACAAAGAGCATTTTCTACCTAGCTCTTCTCCATAAGCATAGAAAAGGAAACAGATTGATGATTGCATTTCTGGAAGATGTGATGTGATGTGATTTGTTGATTAATATAACAAATTTATTTTAAAAATAGTTAACTTGATTTTGTCAGTGAATTTACTGTCATTGATTGAGTTTGAAAAATATGAAGTTGGTATTAGTTCCCTTTTATTATTTGCCTTTGGATTAATTCATTTAAAGAACCATGGTCATTTTAGTAAATTAACTCCCCTTACTTTCTGTATCTTCAGGCTATTTTAAAAGTCAAAAACCTTTTTCAGTGCTCACTATTTTAAAGGCCATGGATATGAAGATGAATGAGAAGCAGTTCCTGTCAAATGTGTTTTTCAGAGGCTAAAGCATTTTCACCCATTATGCTGTTAATTAAAAGAAAATAAGATTTGAAGGTTGCTTCACACACAAGCGCTTAACTTTCTGACTTACATGACATAAGTCAAAAAGGTCCTGAACACACAAGCATTACACCATACATTTGGTATCACAGAATTCTTTGGTAGGGGAGGGTACTTGTGCAGTATAGGATATTTAGCTACAAGCCCAGGTCTCTCTCAAAGTGAGGCTAGTAATATACCCCAATGGGAGGCATGACAACAAAAAACTGGTCGAGACACTTGTCAACTGGTCCCCTATTGAAAACCACTATTCTAATTGTAAACAGGATATCAACATTTAAAAAGCAATTTAGAGGAAAGAGAGTCCACAGAATAGATCCAAAAAGAAATAGAAAGAAACAGTTTGAGAAGCAAGAGAAGAAAGAATTCCAGGGATGAATTTGATCAGTGGTGTCACATGCCATGCTGGGTAATAGATGAGTTTCTAAGGATACAGTTCAAATGGAGCATTTCAGAAGTGATTTTTAGACACTGACTTTTAACATAAAATATCTTTCTCCAGCCTAAGTGATTATGCTCTATTATCTCACTTGGATATCTGAACTTCTAGAAATTCAAATTCATATGTTCTGGAGTGTGTTAGGATATATAAATAAATACATATATTTACATAAACATATATTAAATAGATATTTTTTAATTTCTGTGTGATTCTGTCATGCATCCTTGGTTAACAGCTACTTCTCTAATCTTATTTTTGTTCCCTTTATTTCCTTCTTAATTTTCTCCTTGTCTTTAGTAGTGTGGGGTAGCATAAAGAATATTGAATGGAATTATTCTGGTCAGAGTTCTTAGTTCTTAATTTGACACTAAATAAATGTGTTCATTTAAACTCTCAACTTCAGTTTAATCACCTGTAAAACTGGCTTGGGCAGTAATGTCACAACAACTTTCTACATATAATCTGATAAAATAACCATAGTGAGTATGCCCTTAGGGAAAATATTAGCTGATCCATTCTAATCAAATACAAATGCTTATAAAGAAAAAGGTAAATACAGATTACACAGCAGATTATACTCCAAAATGTGATATAATCATGTAACTATACAATAAAATTTTAAATAATAATACAAATTCTAGACAAAGCTTGGAAAACAAAATAATGTATAATACACTAGATAACGAAATATAAAATAATTCTCAAAGCAATGTTCTGAATAGTTGTATGTTCCCACATTGTGAAGAATGGAGTATTGCATATTTATGTATAATATAAATTCTTCCTATTTGTGATATTATTCTACAGAGTTAATTTGAATCTTGCTTTTTGTGTATATGGACTGTGGCTATTTTATCATTATGGATTTATCGCCCCTAAGGTAACATTCAGAGATCAAGAAACAAAAACGCTGTTGTCCCCACATCCACAACTGCTTCTCAAACACAGCTCCAATTTGTGATTTCATATGTCTAGTCGGGTATCCACCACAGCCAGTTTCTTAGTAACCTGGCAATCGCACGTGATGCAGGAATGATGGTACCAGGTATCTGAGTAATTTCAAACTTTGCTTCAAAGAGCCAAGAATCACAGGAACAAGGTTTCTGATTCATGATCACCTTTAGAACTCATACAAGTGTATCTTAACAGTGAAATCTAATTTGTATCCAGATGAAAGATATTCATTATCATTTAGGCATTTTCCAAAGAAAAGAGAATGGGATTTGAAAGGGTCTGAAAAATATACCACAATACATTTTTGAATTTTCCTTTTTAAATGGAGAAAATAAAAAACCCATTAATCTTTTTGAGGTACTAAGCTTTAGCCTTGGCCATGATGCTATGTCAGCAAGAAAGTTGAGTTTTCTAAAAACTATTTTATTGAAATTAAATTGATGTACAAAGAATGGTACATATTCATGTGTACAGTGGGGTGAGTTCAGGCATACAAAAAACATTTGTGAAACTTGGGCTGTCATAAAGGTTTAGTGGTTATCAATATGGTTGATTAGTCTTAGAAGATGATAAAATATGTTCATCACCTAAAAATATCCCACTTTAAGGATTATTTTGAGATAAAGGCATTTATAAAACAGCAAATGCAAAAAGGACCCTCTGATTTCCCCCTTTCATCCCCTAAAAGCAAGAGATAAAGCTCTTGTGTGAAAGATGCACTCCCTGTAGGGGAAAAAAAAAAGGTAGAAATATTTTTATCATCAGAGATTAAAGAATATGAGACTGATGGAAATCTGGCCTAGTCACTTCTCCATAGCTAATTGCCCTAGCACAAGCCCCATGTCTTTTCATGCTTTCTTTTCCCAATTTAGTTTGTAAGCATCCAGCTCTGACTGCTTCTTCGGGTCCTCATGTTCCTATGGGGGCTCCTAAGAAAATGTAAGAATTTTACACTTTTCTTTATCCATCATATGCCAATTTAAATTTCAGGCCCAGCCAAATAGACTCAAAGGTAGAGATAAATTTTGCCTTCCATATAGATCATTAAATAACTCATCATAAATATATGTTTTATAAACTACAGCAGAATTATTTATTAATAAAATGTTTAATCTCTGAATTAAGAATTCCAGACTTATAGCTTAGCTCCACCACTTTGCTAACTATATGTCTATAACGTATTTGCATTCCCTTTAAAATCTTAAAGATTTTAATATACAAAAAGGTAATAGTATTATCTGCTTTGTTATGCTAGTGTGACAATTACATAAAAAAAAAAAAAATCTGTGGAAACTATCAACCCATTGATCAGCACTTAGTGTAAACAATGCTAATCACAGTGATAATTAAGTCAAATTGACCTATCCAGGCCATACTGAAAGAATTTTTAAAATCATTATGGTATCCATTCTTCCATCTGTAGTCAATTCATTTACAGGTAAAGGCCAAAGTCTATTTGTGTGTGTGTGTGTGTGTGTGTGTGTGTTTGATAATATATATACATTCATTTGCAAAGTGTATTTGTGCAAATGTATAGAATATATATTATATATACATGCATTTTGTACATTTTTTCACAGAACAGCTTGCTGTTATAATAGTGACCATATTTTAGAGCCTAAAATTATTCTACTTTGTTATGTAATAGAATCTTTGGGAAGAAAAGCCCTTAATCCAAAAACATAACCTAAGGGAAATTTGTTATTGAAGTTACAGATCTATGATAGCTCTGTTGCCATTTATCATAGTACTTAATTTGAATTTCTAAAACATGATTTAACCTGTTTAATGCATTTCAGACATTTCAATGTAAGAGATGACATTTTTCTCCAGATTACTAGCTTCATAATATGATTATTAGATAATGGGAATTTCCTAGGATGGTGCTAAGTGTATAGTACAATCTAAATGAATATCAGTTTCCTTTTATTTCCACAGTTGCACAAGGGCTTGGATATGTTGTCTTCATTTTAGAGGTAATAAAAGCACTTAGTGAAAAATGTGATATAATAAAAGGAATGAGTTCAAAGTTAGGTTCTTGTGCTAGGTTGCAAAGTACCCGCAAATTTGTCCTTTCACTATGTGCATTTCCCTTTATGATATGACTTATCCTTTCCTCCTATTAAAATTGGGATTGGCTATGTGACCTGCTTTACCCAATGAGATATTTAAAAATGTAGCCTTAAGAAGTGTTTGAGTGCTGAGTGGTTGTCATTTCCTGCTGTTAGCAATCCTCCACCAAAAGTGGATAACTTCCTAAAAAATGAAAAAAATAAATAAATAAATATGCCATGCCTTTCCAGGTATCCCACCTGTCCCAGACATGTAAGTGAGATCTTCTATATTGTTCAGTCTCTTTCACCAAACTGGCCCAGGAAAGAACTGACCCAACAACCCACAGAATCATTCAGAAAAAAAAGAAAGAAAAGAGAAATGTGTTATTTTAAGCTACATACATGAAGGCCATTTTCAGAACAGGAAAAAAAAATAGAACTATTCTATCATCTTTTAATACTTGTGCAAACTTGAGCAGGCAATTTACCCTATTGAAACTCAATTTTAAAATTAATTTTGAAGAACGGCAGAAAGCCTGGACAACAAACCTACGTCCCTATATGGTTGTAGTGAAACATTTAGAAGATAATATGTTTAAAACAGCACATTGCAAGTACGCGCTGGAGACTGAGTAATGTTCTTGGCCTTTTCTTTCCTCTCCCCTGACAGTTTCTTTCATAGCATGTTTTCATAGAATGTATGCAAGAAGTACCAAACACAAACATAACACGCCCAAAGATCAAGGACTACAGCCCATACTGTATCCTAAACTGTGCATTCGGTTTGGATTTTCCTCTGCCTCAAGGAAAGTATACCTGTACCTAATTCACACAGAGACACTAGAAGGCCTAACAGAAGCCTGGGTTTTGAGGGTTGGGAGCATTTGTTTGTTTTTCCTCTAAGGCTGGGGGGATGGAATCCAGGGCCTCACACAAGATAGGCAAGCATTCTATCATTAATTTACGTCTTCCTGTAACCTGCGTTATATGCTAAATAAATTTCTGTTAAACTGAATTGAATTAAGTTGTTCAATAGTGGAGAAGCTTGAGATTCAGAAAATAAAATAGCAAAAGTAATCTCTAATTATTTTGAAGTCTGAAAGAGTCATCCAAAATCCATCCCCTCACTTTCTCTTGATCTTCAGAGAATTTTATATCCATTCCATTTCAATACTTATAAACGTGGCTACACTCTGGAAACTATCATCATTTGTCACTTTTTTAGCCTCAGAAAACTTAAAATATCATATTCTATATTTTAATTAAAAATGCTCTCTTCTACTGTTCTGACTTCCTTAATGATACTACGTTTGGAGTTCACCTCTTGACTCCTTCAGTTTCTGCAGTTTATCAACAGCCTCTTCCAACACTCACTTCTCTATCCAGCTTGCACTGGACTGAGAATTACCTAAACTGCTTGTTCAGGATTCCCTTTGCTTCCTTTCATCTAGTCTGCATAACAAAGAAGTGCTAGATCTAGATGAACACCATCTCCTGTTTTGCTGTTATATCTTCATTGCCAAGCAATACTAGAAGAAGAAAGAAAGAATTAAAATGTAAATGTTTTACATATTAACATTCTCCAGTCACAAATGGACTTTAAACATTGATTGACAATCCTTGGCCATTTTCCTGTGCCTTTATTCTAAATAACTATTCCTAATATTCATTACACTTGTCCATCCTCTAATCCATACTCTCTTACCCATTTATTTGTTCACTTATTAAACAAATTGCTTTAAGTCCCTATCATGCAATATATTTTGATGGAACCAGGAAATAAAACAGTCACCAAATTATGAATGATGTTGACTGTCATGAAATTTGTATCTAGTTAGGGAAAGAGAATGCAAACCAATAAACAAAATAATTTTTCTAAGTATTATGAAAGAAATGGGATGTTCTTTAAAAATTACAGTGTTGGTAAAGCTCGTGGGGGTAAGTACTATTTTTAAATATTATAGTGAAACATCATTTGAAACACATATTTAAATAAGAATTTAAAAGATGAGGCCAGGCACAGTGGTGCAGGCCTGTAATCCCAACAGCTCTGAAGGCTGAGCAGAAGGATCAAGAGTTCAAAGTCAGCTTTGGCAATTTAGGGAGACCCTAAGCAATTAAGTGAGACACTGTCTCTAAATAAAATATTTAAAAAGGCTCTGGATGTGGCTTGGTGGTTAAGTACTCCTGGGTCCAATCCCTGATGCCAAAAAATAAATATAAATAAAGAAAAGATGAGAAGAGAGTCTTAAGAAGAACTATAACACCAGGCTCAGGAGGCTAAGACAGGAAGATCACAAGTATGAGGCCAGCCTCAGCAACTTAGCAAGACCCTAAACAACTTAGTGAGACCCTGTCTCAAAATAAATATGAAAAGGGCTGGAGATATATTTCAGTGGTTAAGTACCCCTGGGTTCAATCGCCAATATCACTCCCTCACAAAAAAAAAAGACTTATAAGAAGATGCCCAGGAAGATAGCACAGCATGATCATAAACTTTGAATTTGTAAAAAAATATTTTTTCTAGAGTTTTTTAGTGGGTCTATGTATCAAGAGCTTGGAAAACTCAGATACAGAATTTAATTATAAAATAGAAAATAGAGTAATTTATTCAAGAACCTTGAAAATAGCAGTGAAGTGAAATGAAGGAAGGGAGGCAGGAAAAAAGAAAGGAAGGAGAAAAAAAGGGAGGAAGGAAATTTAGAAGTCACTCTAGCAAATTAAAGCAGTAAAAGGTCTTAATAAAGCTTAATGCTTATTCAATAGCTCCCAGATCATTTGGAGGGGCAAAGAGAACAGGCTTGGGGGCACACAGAATGATAGCAAGTCCAAACTGCACTGTGGGACTGTGCCAGAGAAGATCAATTGTCACTGCACCTGGGATCAGAAATCTTACTTGGCATCAGTGATCCTGGGAGCTGTGTGTGTGTACCCCTCTCGGCACTACCCCTAAAGCCTTCACTGTCATCTTCAACTACACCTGGACCCCATGTGGCACCTGGTTTTTCACACTAAACCGTCATGAATTGGAGTTCATGAGCAGTTTACCTGATTAGGTTAACCGACACTAGTTTACAATTCTGTAACTTTGCTGCAAAGGAGCCTAAGAAAGGGAATACCTGACTTCTACATTTTAACGGAGGAGCTCAGTTCGTGAGAAAATTCCTGAATATAAGAAATGTGCTTGGCAGCAAGATGCTATGACATGTGTCAAAACAGAAGCTTACAATAAAAGTCCCTTTCTTATTCATGTTGCATATATAGACTTTGAATTCTTTGAGTCTCTGCTTGGTACTGCTCCATGGGTCTTCTCATCCTAAGATCAGGCTGAAGAAGCTGCATGTATATCAATCATGCCTTTCACATGCTGGAAGGGCAGTCAAGAGGCCAAGCTGTTCCGTGCAATCTTATTTAATGTTTTACTTTGCTAAACATTATGAACACTCATATTTTTTGGCCGAATTAATTCTGATTACAAGTTAATAAAAGTGGAATGAGGTAATATTATTCTCCCGTGGGGGGGGGGAGACAGGAAGTGGTGAATATTTTTGAAGAATCTATTGGTATAATCAGTCTTTTTGATCATAGATATTAATTTCCCTTTTTCTGCTAAAAAAAAAAAAAAAAAAAAAAAAAAAAAAAAAAAAAAACATGCCCCAAAGAAGACATCCAATTATGGCTTCGGTCTGTAGTCCATTGTTCTGTGATACCCTTTTGCATCTAGATGATGATATTCCTCACGTCCATCATGAAAAGGTAGAATATCCACCACAAAGTATTACTGTTTGAAAAAATTGTACATGTTATACTTAGGTTCAATGAAGAATTATAGTAAGACCAAAAAAGAAAATCAGAGATGATCTAATTATAATAAACTTGGGACACATCCTTTTTTTTTTTTTTTTTTGGTACTTTTTGGCATCTCTGTATTCTTTCTTTCCTCCTGATATAAAGCATACCCTTAATCATATAAGGATTCTTGGACTTACTTTAAGAGGAAATATTTGAGAAAATGCTTTTTATGGTCTGAAGCAGGAAACATGGAGAAGGTCAGAGAGAGACCTTCTTTCTTTTGCAGTTTTCTTAATTTCCTTCAGGTTAAAGCATTCAATATACTTAGGTGTCATGTTTTAGAGTATCATGTTCTGCACTCTATCAATAAACCTTGCATATTCCTCTTCCTGGTAGTAGAATATATTCCTTGGTCTCTGGTTCTGACCATTAGCAGAAGTTTCTAGGTTCATTGTTATCCATAAGTCTGATTATTATATTATTCTCCCGTGGGCGGGGGGGGGGGGAGAGACAGGAAGTGGTTAAATCTAGAGATGAGTTCAAAAAATAAACAGGGCTGGGGATGTGGCTCAAGCGCTAACACGCTCGCCTGGCATGTGAGGGGCGCTGGGTTCGATCCTCAGCACCATATAAAATAAAGATGTTGTGTCCACCAAAAACTGAAAAATAAATATTAAAAAAATTCTCTCTCTCTTTCTTCTCTCCCTCTCTCTTTCTCTCTCTCTCTTAAAAAAAAAAGAAAGAAAGAAAGACAGAAAAAACAGCCCCGCCTATTTATTAGAAACAATAAAAAGAATATCTGGAACTGGCAAGGTTGAGAAATATAATGGGTTCTCTTCTTCAAGAAAGCAAACATAAAATTGAGAAATGTTTAGAGACAGAAAGCCTCAAAAGACTCATTCTTAGGTCAAAGACTAAATGCTGGGTTGGCCATTAAGATACCTGCTCAACACAGAGCACTAACCATAAGTATAATAAACAAAAATCCTGCGTTAGTTCAAAGCCCGGAGTAGAAGTTTTCAAACATTTTATTTGTTATTTTTATGGTAAGTTCTTTCAGTTGGGCAAAATGGCTTGGGATAAAATAAGGATAAGAGCCAATGAAAGTCGGATGGACAAAAATGTTTGTAACAATGAAAAACATAGCAAAATGTTTTTAGATGTTGCTAAGGAGGAGACCCATCATAAAAAGAACACTTCCCAGAAGGCAAGTGTCAGTGGGTTTTCTGCCACTGTTACAGAATACCACAGATGGGTAATTTGTAAACAGAAGAAGCTTATTTAGCTCATGGTTCTAGAATTTGGAAAGACCAAAGCATAATGCCAGCACATAGTGAGGACTTATGCAACATGTCATAGTGTGGTGCAGGGGCTAGTGATTTACCTGGAGTCCACTCCTGTTATAATTATCCTATCTGCTCGAAAATAGCATTGACTCATGCATTTAAAAACCCTACTTCTTAAAATGGTTACAAAGACAAAATTCCAACATGAGTTTTTGAGGGGACATTTGATGTATAGCAGGAAGACTCAGACTTATATAATGCAACTTACTAATTAACTCTTGTAAAATAATTTAGTTTCAAAACCTCAATGGTTACAGCCCCAATTTCATTAGACGAAGAATTTGCCTTCCAAATCATCCAAGTGATTGTTTGCCAGTTTTTTTCCCAGTGTATAATATCGATCATTACTTTTCTAGCCTCTAATAATTAGATTTTTCTTTGTTTTTTAATGCCTTCTGCTGACTCCAAACACAGTTACACATAAATTAACTTTTTTAAAGAGTACAGCATTTTTAACTACAAATTTTTGCACAAGTCAGCTTTTGATAGTCTATGTGGTATAACAAAAAATCCAAACCCTCATTAACTGACAACAGCCCATCTTTATTTTTCAATCATTTTTCAAGGATTGCATGGGATGGTTGTATCTCTTGTCTAAGTCTGTGGGACATAGTTATACATTCTGCATTTGTCCTTTTAATTTTATAGGCCAGGGTGAAGGCACAGCCTCAATCTAGGATGTGGCTATTCCTATTATAGAGAGGAAGAGCAAGAGAAGTTAAGCCAAATTGTGCCACTGTGTTCTCAGGTCCTGATCAGATACAACATATGGCAGATCCATACATATCTTCATTAGCTTTGCATTCCTGTGACCAAAAGACCTGACAAGAATAGCATAGAATAGGAAAAGCTTATTTCCGTTCATGGTTTCAGAAGTGTCAGTTCATATACAGATGAACACATAGCTCTGGGCCTAAGGTGAGGAACATCATGGCAGAAGGGTATGGCACCAAAAAAAGCAGCTCAGAACAACAGGCAACAGGAAGAAGAGAGAGAATGCTTTACTCTCCAGGAACAGGAAAAAAAAAAGAAAAAACAACAATGCCATTCCCAATGACCCACCTCCATCAGTTAGACCCTTACTTGCCAGTAAGTGACTAGAACTGCATACTATGTGTTAGAAGCAAGTTGGGGGCTGAGAGATTATGAGCAAAAGACAGAATCTTTGGAATTAAGACCTTGGCAAATTTGAAAAAATTGTACTATCGTGAAACAGTAGAAAATTATCTCTACATCATCATTCAATACTGTTTTCCAATTTTCACTTTCAGGTGACCTTTTTGAGTTTCTCTGGTGCCGCAGTCTGGCTGGGCACAAATCACGAGCCACTCACAGCTTTGTAGATTCAAACAGCAATTCTTTATTCCCGAACTCACACCGGCCCTCTACAAACACGCTCTGGGGAAATCCACGTTCTCTGCCCAAATCCACACCCACTGGGCTTCTGTCTCCCAAATATATTCTGAATCCCATGAGAACTCAAGGGGAACTCAGGCAGCAGGATACGCCCTATTCTAAATGGGGAACGCCCTAAACTCGGATTATCCTAAACCGGGAACACCCTAAACACAGATCTGCCCTGGTCCTAGAGCAAGGTCACCTTACATGCAATGTCGCTGCAAAATGTCCTATTTCCACGAGTCCTTCCACTAAAGAAACATGGGGGTACGCTGGCAAGGAAATTGTCATACCTACTTGGCTGATGGCTCCCCCAGCACTCTGGGGAGAAAAAAAAAAAGAAAACATGCAACCAGAAGAAAAAAGTCTACAAACTGCCCAACTATCACTACCACCTTCAGCAGCTGACCTGGCTTTGTGCATATATTTTATAAATTTCCTCCTGCTACCAGGGATAAACTATTCAAAATACTACCAAAATGAAGATGCTGGGTGCCTTCTTTGGGTGTCTTTCACAATAACACGACCATATCTGGGAGTGCCCCCGACCTTGTCACCCAAGCACCACATTCACTTTAAACTTCTTCAGATCACAAGCTGAGCGAGCCCCTCCATCACATCCTAGGCAGTGAGGACTTCAGGTTGTATTTTCCAAGAACTATGTTCTGGTTTCAGCTTATGGTTCACTTTGCATTTACTTGGGAAAATGTGAATAAAATTGACTTTACAGACTGAAAAATAATAAAACCTATCAGAGACCAAACCCCTCACATTTACACCGTACCCCATCCCTGGTTCTGTTGCTTTTCTTGTCTTCCTTGCATCATTTATTCCTTCCTGTAATCTGGAATACAACCATCAGGCAAAACACATATGCTGTTATTTTTCATATCAAAAAGGAATATTTTCAAAAATTTGGCCTCCAGCCAATAACACATTTCTCCTAACAACCTAACACCTTCCACTGAACAACACATTTCTCTGTCTTTCTTTTATAATAAAACTCTTTGAAAGTAGCATCTACACTCACCCTAATTTATCTTCTTTCCTCTCCTGAACCCAGTGACATTTTTATCCTGGCTACTCCCCTTTGTGTTATTGTCAATGCCATCAATGATCTCCAGATTCCCAAAACCAATGGAAAGGTCTTAATCCTTTTCCTAATCTGTCAACTATAGTATTTACCACTTACTCATACCTCATTTTTGTTCTTTCAGAATTCATGTCTATTTTGGTAATTCTTGTTTCCTCATACTTTATTTTCCCCTACCCTACTTTATTGGCTTTTGAGTTATTGAATATTGGCACCCCACAAAACACCAACTTCAGATTCCATTCTCTCGTGGGCATCTCATCCAATTCTATAACCTTAAATGGCATCAGCATGCTGACCGCACCAAACAAGGAAACCTTCAAATGTAGGTTTCATATTTGCTTGGTGACTTTTCAATTCTGAGGACAAGTAAAGACATTAAGCTTATCATGTTCTAAACAAAACTCCTATTTTTCAACAACACACCCTCCTGTGAGTGGCTTAACATTACTAAAATTAAAAAAAAAAAAATCTTGGAGACAACATTGATGCCTCTATTTCTGCACATCCCATTTGCATCAACATATGATCTGTCTTACCTTTGAAATATGCATCTAATCCAATCTCTTCTTAAATCTTTTCCACAAGAGTAATTCTAGTCTGGTCTAGTTTAATTTCATCTTTCACTGAAATATAGAAATTAGATTTCTGAGTTTTCTTCTTCCCTCCTTAGTGCTATATGATCTACTTTCTGTGCTGCATACAAAGTGACCATTTTAAAATATTAGTTATACTGTGTAATGCCTATAAACTCTTCAATAGTTTTCCATCTTGAATTCCTAAATTCTTTTAATGGATTACAAGGCACATATAATTGAGTCCCATGCTACTTTTCTGGTCTCTCACACACCCAGTAGTATACAAATTTTGTTTTATTTTATTTAAAGGCCTTAGTGTCTGGTCTCTTTTTCTCAATGGCAATATTGGATTCAGTAAAGATTTTGAAGGTGAACTTCTCTGATCCACAGAGAAGCAGCAAGAGAAATTCCAACGTACTTCTTTGGGAATAATAACATCAGCAAGCATGCTGTAAAACAAACATGATCTACAGTTATAAACACAATCTTGCTGATACATCACCTACACTACCTGCAATATGACCACCAGTCCAAAACTCATGCTGTTATTTGTCATAAGGAAACACACCATTGTTTTAAAGTTTGGACCTTCCGTCCTGTTTGAGCTACCAAAACGCTTGTCACTCCCTTACCAACTTTTGCTTTTTTCTGAACTTTTATTTCTTTACTTACACAGTGAAGTAAAACAAAATTACTTTTTGCATGTACTACTATTATTCAAGGACAATTCCTTTACCTTCCTCATTTCTTCAACCACATTGTTCTCTCAATTAGTTATTTTGTAAAATGTTTATTAGAGATAATGTTCTGCTAGCTTGCTGTGCATGCCTGTAATGTGAACTATTGGGCTGAGTTGGAGGATCAAGTGCAGAGAGCCTGGACAAACTGTCAGGATCATATCTCAAAACATAAACAGAGCCAGGTGTGGCGGTGCATGCCTGTAATCCCAGCAGCTCAGGAGGCTGAGGCATAAGGATTAAAAGTTAGAGGCCAGCCTCAGCAACTGAGCAATTCCCTAAGCAATGCACCGAGACCCTGTCTCTAAATAAAATATAAAAATGGGTTAGGGATGTAGCTCAGTGGTTAAGTACCCTAGTTTCAATCCCTGGTACAAAATTAAAAAACAAACAAACAAACAAAAAAACAGCTTATGCCAGGTTGGGTATTGTGGCTCAAATTTGTAATCCCCAGGGATTCAGAAGAGACTGAGGGAAGATTGTAGCCATTCCAGGCCAAACTGGAGGACTTAGCCAGACCTGCCTCTACAGGGCTGAGGCTCACCATGCCCCTCAGTTCAATCCCAAGAACCAAAGAAAAAAGAATTAGCTTATTATGGGGGCATGGAATCTTCTTTTTGTAGGGCTGGACAGCAGCACAGAAATTGAGGAAATCCAGAAATATGGCTGTTGCAGGTCAAAGGCACACAGGCTCCCAGGATGCTTCCTCAAACAGCATTTATTCGTTTTTGTTTTCAACTTTTGCACATCAAGATTATCCCATGCTGAAAAACAAAATTCCTTCAACTGTATTTGTCCTAAAACTTCATGCTTTCTTTCACTTTTCACTTACAAGGCCCTTGAAAAAATAGTGCATCTTCTTTTTCTTATGTTACAATCTATTTTCCATCAATTGTTAACTGTTTTTGATTCCACTAAAATTGCTTTAGGAAAACATCAAAAATGTTACTCTTACGGCTGAATGCAACAGCAAATCTTTATTGTTTTCATTCTTTCATTTTCTTTTCTTTTCTTTTTGTTTCTTTTTTTTTTTTCTTTTTTGCAAGGCATATATTCTATTTGTAACATCGGTAACTTCCTTCTAGAAGTTCTTCCTTTTCTAGATTTCCTTAACACTACCCCTCTCTTTCCTTCTGCTCTACTTTCTTCTCAGTTTCCTACGTCACTTCTACCCCTGGGGCTTGATCCATTCAACTTATTTGATTTCTTTAACCAGGCATCTTGATGTTCTCCCCTGACCTAACATACCTCTGGTTATAGAAACTCACGTCATCTGATTTCACATCACCTCCAGGGCAAACTCACAAGCTTTGTGAGGGTATTTCCAGAGACTTTATACTCTGCCTAGCTAGTGGGTTAGCATGATGTTTGGTAAATAATGGCTGTGGAGTTGAAGATTCTACTCAATCTCAGATCATTCATCAACAAACTATTATACCCATTTAATCCTATTGGCCACAGACCAAAATGATTTGTTTTTGTTAGAAAATACATGCCAACACACCATGGTGTTTCTGAGACCTCCGGGGGCACTGAGAGCCTGGCGCTGAGAGCATTCTTGGAGGGTGAGATGTTGGTTGTCATGGAAACATTTTAGGCCCTCAGGAACAGAGTTATTTCCTAAGAGAGCTATTTCCTCTTTTAAAGAAGGCTTAAGAACTTCTTTCCTACACATGGAAGGACAAGAAAATTGGAAAAGGTTTCACTATTTTCTATGTCCCTGTCGGAAAGCCCCAGATTCAATTCCAGAAATCTCAGGAATACTTCCAGGGAAGTAAGACCTCATGCAAAAATCAAACTAAATAGAATCTTTTAAAAAAGAAAACGATAGATAAACTTCTTTCACAGACAAATAAAATCCAAACAAATTTTAAAACAAAATAGCAATAACATTAATGGAATTTCACACCACCCTCCCTGATTCCAAGTTCCCTATCACAAAGTCAGTGGCAGGAGAGGAGGCAGCATGGAAAGATTTCCTTTAACAACCACCTGCGGGGAGCCACACTTTTTCTTCTGGCTCTAGCCCACCTCCCATCTTCACACCAGCTGTTTGCCATTGGAAATCAGTTGCTCGAGCCAAACATGGCTATTCACCACAAATCCCTCGTTCTTTGTTGTTCCTGGAAGGCTGCCCACCCCCTGCAGTGTACTCTTCACTTCCTCTCTGTTTAAGAATGTTTTCACTGTTCTTTAAGTATTCAGTCAAGTCTTGAAATTTCCTAAAAACCTTCCCCAAATGCAACTGCTTTTGCTGACTTCTCTGAGCTAATAAAATTCTGATAACCTCTAAAGTACCATTTGTCTCTCAACACATACAGCTATGTCCTACAGATTTGTTTGACCTATACTGCAATCTTTGTCCACTAGGGTAAGCTTCCCTAAAGGACAGAATTGGTCACAATCACCCTAGAAACAAAGAGTATGCTCACAATTTAGGCTTATAAAGACAAAACCCTAAAAGCACAAATTATATAGTAATACTAACAAACATGATAGAGTACAAACATATCCTTATTGGTCAAAACTTTTTACTAGTAATTCTCAAGACTCAGGGTATTGTGAATGTTTAAGATTTACTCCTGACTCCTACGTTCTATTTAAGAATCATGTGCCTTATATTCTCCTTCAAATGAATATTTTTATCTGTATCCTCTTTTTACTTTTCTATAATAATCTAACAGGACTTAACCAAAGACAACGTTTCATAGGTAGAATAGTTGAAGTAATGTAGGTTCTCACAAATTCAAATCTCATAAATTGAATATGGAGAATTTGTTAGAGAAAGACAAATGAGGGTTGTGGGAGCACAAGATTAAAAGAATGATTCTATAAAATGGGCCCCTGGTATTGACCCCCACATGCTTTCTTTTTCCAGAAGCAATATACCTGCAGCCCTGCCTGGTCTCAATGAACAGGATATGTCACATTCCTCAGCAAACTACCTATTCACTGCAGGAGAAATTCAGGTTAAGATGTTGATAAGAAGAACCCAAGTTACCCTGAAAAAGGAGACTTTTGGAGATAAGGTCAGTTCCTCCTAACCATAAAGTCTGTAAGAATATATGGTAAAGAATCCAATTAGAACTGGTCACCATGGACCAAGGTGACCTAGAATTGTCATGACAGTGGGGACTTGAAAGTCTGATGTCACCCTACTGTCAGTCAAAAGTCAAGAGGTGGGCCTGGGCAGGACTCTGGAAATTTCTCTGGGATCCCCAATAAAAATGAACTGGAAGAAGGGCACCCTGTCCCTCTCTGTGAGAGGACCAGCTCTCTCCCTTGAGAGTGTCTCGTTTCTTCTTTCCTATTCCTTCAGTAAACTCATTCCTGTCACTCTGAGCAATATGTCTGAAATCTTTCTGACTTGATCTCAAGAATCTGGATTTAAAGATGGGCGGGGGACGGGGTCTTTGTGCTGCTTTACTTTCTCAGATGGCTCTAGGTCTGTAAGATTAGGATGTAGGTTTCATAACACAGGCAGGGAACATGGTTATGGGTATTCAATAGATATTTTTTTTTTACTCTTTTTAAATTTTTTTGTAGTTATAGATGGACAGAGTGCCTTTATTTTATTTGTTTATTTTTATGTGGTGCTAAGGATCTAACCCACTGTTTCACACATGCTGGGCAAGTGCTCTGCCACTGAGCTACAGTCCCAGCTCGATAATTTTTATTTTTATCCAAACTGTTCTTATGATTATGTTTAATAAAGCTATTATGATAAAGAAGATTTAAATTGAAAGAAAAGGCTAGCTTTGTACTTTTGTCTATTAGTAGGGCTTTATTATTGCTGATAATGAATTTTTAAACAAAAAGCAAAAGAGTCAATTTTCACAGATAATTCAAAAAAATACTTGTAGTATTGTTAGGTAACCAACAATTGACCACATCTATTTTTCTCTAAATATCAGGATAGAAAAATCCACAATGTCATTTGGTTATAAAACCTCTTGTGTTAACAAAAGATAAGGGGGTGAGAGTTGGGGCAGAAAGGCCATTTCTATTATCTATGGATGAAAACAGTGCAGTACTGAGTGAGCAGTATTGGTGAGAAGATAATTTATTGTATTGGAACAAAGAAAGATACCAAGTTTAGTGAGTAGATAAAAAGTAGGTTAGGCTAGCAAATTTAGAAGAGGATGTTCACAGCAGTGTGACCTTTGCATACAAACAAGGAGCAGAATTATATCATATTTTCCTTTTTTTAGAATGCAAAAGAAAAGTGGATGAACCACGTGAAAATTAAGGTTTGCATAAAGCTACATAGCATAATTATGGCTTCTTTGTGAGTTGGTAACCGACATCTCCCCCTACCTATGGAAATGATATTATAATAGAAATATCACATGTAGATTAAGTAATTATTACTCATATGAAAAATGTGCTTAGCTACTTCTAATTTAAAAGAAAGTCTGTCCTGGGGCTGGGGCTGGGGTTGGGGCTCAGTGGTAGAGCACTCACCTAGCATGTGTGAGGTGCTGGGTTCAATCCTCAGCACCACATAAAAAAGAAAAGAAAAGAAAGTTTGCCCTGGATAAAATGGTTTGAGACTTTGGATATACAGAAAATATTTTTTTTGCAAATGCTGTGATTTGAATGTGTCCCCTCTAAGATTCACAGATTGGAAACTAATCCCCTGTGCAAATCAAGGTGAAGTGGAGTCTTTGGAATAATATTTAGGGTATGGGGAAGCCATCCTCATGAATTATCAAAACTGCTGTAAAAAGTCCATGTGAAAACATATTTACTCATTTCTGCTCTTCTGTGGTCTAGGGACAAAGCATTCATTCTTGTTTGGCTTGAGAAAATACAGAAAGAAAGCTCTCATCAGAGGCTGGCAACTTGTTCTTGGACTTCCCAGCCTCCAGATCTGTATGAAACAAATTTCTATTCTTTATAAATTAAACAGTCGCAAGTATTCTCTTATAGAGCACACACAGAGGAAGACACATGGCACATAGGAATGAATGGACATGGCTGGGCAACAGCCCCAGGCTCACTGGATCTGTAGGACCTTGCCTAACTTCTTTGTGGTATGAAGGGATCCTTATCTCCTGAAGCCTATATAATGTCTCCCTTGCAAATCAGTGTTTACTGGCTCATCTTCAAACAATGATTGACATCAGTAGGGAATAAAGGAGGTAAGTTCGGCCCATGTGCTCTTCCATTTTAGAATCATGTCTATGGGGTCTTCTGTTTTGATGAAATATGATATGTCAAGAGCTTTGTAATGTTTTGAACAACCAATAAAAAAAATAGTTCAAATAATAATTATATATTCACATTGCATGAGTCATTCAAACTATTGGCATAACCTTCAAAAGGAGATTTTGGATCGAAGAACAAGTCACCTTGTTACCTTTCTATGTATTCTGGCTGGTTCTTGTGGACACTGTATGGACTTGTATGGATTGATTTCCCCACCTTATGCTATCAGTGGTATGGCTTAGGCTGGCATATTTTGTTACAATATTGCAGGTACCCAATAGATGATGTTAGTTGGTAAGTACCTATATTTGTTGGTTTCCCTGAAGGAAAAATGAAGCAAAAAGTCAAGATACCATAACTAAGCCAGGTACAGTGGCACAGATATATAATCCCAGTAGCTCAAGAAACTGAGGCAAGAGGATTGCAGGTTCAAAGCTAGCCTTTGCAACTTAGTAAGGCATTAAAAAACTTAGCAAGACCCTGTCTCAAAATAAAAATTTTTTTAAAAGGGCTGGGGATGTAGCTCAGTCGTTAAACACCCCAGGTTCAATCACTGGTACCATAAATAAATACATAATACATACATACATACATACATACATACATATACATATCATAAACAAGCTCAATTATTAGTTTTCAAAAATTATCAATTTTTTTAATCATACTACCAACACTTTTGAAAATCAAGATTCTATTAAATTATTTACATTGTTTAATTTTAGGTAGAAAGTTATAATTTTCCTTACTACATGGTGATATGACTCCTGATCCCTTTGATATTAAACATGATGTATAAATTAGACACAAAATCTAGAACATGCGTAAGAAAAGTAAGAAAGTAAGAAAGCATACATTTGAACATGATAGTGGTTGAATGCAAAAAGTGGGTTCTAGTCACGTTATTTCCATCTTTGCATTGTTGTCCAATGATTTTTTTTTCCTGTGCTGTATCTGTTTTTCTATTTTTTTTTCTTTAATTTTCCATCGGTCTTTCACTTGTTCAAAATCATCTTTTTCCAATTTTCTTTTATTAAGTGATCAGATTCAGGGCCTACTAATCAAAATATCAACATTTGAGAAAACGGCAGAAGCAGGAAGTTCCCTACTGCTTCCCTGAAACAGGTCCTAAGGTCATTGAGAGCGGGCCTCAGGATACATAGAAGAAAGGTACATTCTTATCTCAGAAGGCACAGGGACAGTGAGAAGAATCTGAACAAACCAGCCTTACTGTATTTATTACATCATACTTTTTTAACCAATTGTATTTTTCCACCATCATCTTTGCATAAACAAATACATGGGTTTATCTGTTTCCTTCTGGAAGCTTCTGTGGCACATAAACATCCTTAAATAAGTTTGTATGCATTTTTCTTGTTAATTTGTCTTTTGCTGTAAGGCCATAAACGGGCTAGTACTTATGTGACAGAAATCTCTTTTGTATTTGATAATTTATTTGGGGGGAAGTTCAGAGATACTATGACATTACTGAGGCTTCAGAAATTCTACAATGAAATATTAAGTATTTTATACAAAACCAACATGAGAAAGATATTTTCGTTGTGATTTTACCCCTAATCCTTATACACAACTCCAACCTGGTAACATTTTCTTCTTCATTAATATTAATTAAGTTTTGTGAGCTACAGCAGAAATACTTAGCAAATAAGTATTTTCAGCCAACCCTATAAGTGGTTGCTTCAGTTGAAAGCTAAACAAGTAAAACACAAAAATGAACATCCATGAACTGTCTGATGTACCAATACAGATTGAAAATGGCATACAGGACAACTGAGAGATGTATTACATATCAACAAAAGCTTTCTAACAAGAAAAACAAAATGCTTATTTTGTTTTTTGTTTAAAACCCAGTCAGAAGATGTCTTCACAGTGCTATCAGAAAGATCTTTGCTACAAAGGCAGTCAAACTCTGCCTGAACTCTCAGTGGTGCTGATAAAGCCAGATAGGCTGGCAGAGCCTTGTAACAGGACATTCAGTGAACAGAGCAGGGCTCTTTCTTAGTATAATGAAAAAGCAAGGTAAGGGACACGAAGAAAAGGATGACAGTAATTCAGAGTTTTTAATGTTTTTTTAATTAATAGGTTTTTGTTGTTGTTGTTGTTTGTTTGTTTTTAAAGACACTTAAAAAGCCCAGTGCAGTGGTGCATGCCTATAATTCCAGTGACTCCAGAGACTAAGACAGGAGGATCAGAAGTTCAAAGCCAGCCTCAGCAACTGACAAGGTGCTAAACAACACAGTGAAACCCTGTCTCTAAATAAAATATAAAACTAGGGCTTGGGATGTAGTTCAGTGGTCGAATGCCCCTGAGTCCAATACCTGAAACAAACAAACAAAAAAAGGCACTTAAAAGAAGATAATACATTGATTTATCTGAGCTGTTATCAACATTTTGATACTGTCAAAACTAATAATATTTTTTTCTTTTGCTAGACAATATAAATATCGCTAACAATCAGAATGATAGCAAGCTTATAGAGTTTTCCAAATAAAGATGTAGTATTTGTTTATGTAGGGACATAAGTATCACATACAAGGAAGAATATTGGTTCTGTTTAGGTGCAAATTGTTTTAGAATTTATTTGCATTTCTTCTAAAATATTTCTGGAAACAAAATGTTTGCACTTTTAAGGTATTAGCCAACATAGTAACTCTTGGCTGATAACACAAGCCATTCTTCAGTATGATAGATTTAAGATCTTTATTTTCCTCAGTCTCTACTTTTTTACATAGCCACACCTTTACAAAATAACTGACAGTATTTGTTTTACAAAAGCCAAAATTAACAATTTTTAAAATATTTTTTTGCATCATACTTTTCAGTTGCCTATCCAAAAAAAAAAAATTATTCAGCAATTGGCTTTTCTGCCACTCCCTCTTCCACTACAAACTTTAACTGAACAGTGTTCTAATGTCATAACACTAGATCTTTAGATCTTTTGAAGTTTTAAAAATAGTTTTTTGCATGATTAAAGTTATTGAAAACAAACAATATAAAATTTAGGCCAAAGTCTTTTTTATCTTTTGGAACAAAGAAAGACTGAAGTACTTTTTAGTTTCCAACTTTTGGAAACTTTTTTTGCTGCCCTTAAAATGCCCCTTAGATACATTTCCCAAATGAGCAACACATTTTTTTTGCAAGTTTTAAAGGCATTTATTCCCATTCAGAAAACAAATGTAAAAGTATGAACTAAGGAAAGTCATGAAATCTAATGCAGCTGAGTCCAAATATTTCTATGTGTTCAAAATCACTAACAGTTTTAGTTTTAAAACACAGGGATAATATGACTTCTCCTAGGGATGTCTGTATTTGCTTTGGAGCAGCTTTTCTATTTGGAATACTATGGATTCCCTTGGGTCCTTTACTATTTATATTTCCAAATAGATACTCCTAATAAAATTTATTAATGCAACACAAATTTATTACTTAACCATTTAATATTCTTACAAATATTCAAGTACTATCTGGGTGAGATCAAAATGAAACATAAATGTGAGTGCTTTGTAAAACATAACAACATATGTATCCTTCATTAATAAATGCATTAAGCTGAGTATCACAGTGGTGTTACATCACATAGTGAAATATATATGCCAAAGATGCATAATTCTGTGTCTTCTATCATAGAAAATTGATTTTTGAAAATTCAAAAGGGGTATATCAAAAAGGAGATTTCTTTTATATTCTATTCCTTTGCTGCCATGATATCTTGTAACACCTAGCCTCACCCATGACTTCAAAGTCTTTGAAGCTGTACAACAGTACAAGCTTGTACCATTCCCTGACGAGGAATAGTTCGCCTGGGTGTCAAAACCTGACATAGCAGCTTATTAATTTTTAAAAACTACAATCTGTAGTTCTCCTGGAAGGTTTATCCACTTATGAGGCTAGGGTTATATGCAATATGCCACTTAAGAATTGCCCAGTGTTATTGTTGCACCAAAATATGTTCTCGGGTATTCAATATTATCTATACCACTCACATTAAAATTAGTCCTGTTATATGACATGAGATGTCCATAAAGCTACTCTAAAAATGTCAGTTTCGATTTCTTAAATGATTAACATCTAATTTATAAAAAAAAACAGGGACCTAATAAAATTGGCTACATGGAAGACAAGGATTTATAAGAAAGGAAATCATGACCAAATTTCACGAGAAGAGAGTATCAATGCAGACCAGGGTACAGAATCTAAGACAATAGAATAAAAATCTGAAAGAATAGAATGAAAGTAAGATGGAAAGAAGTGAAAATATAGTAAATAAATAAAAAGTGAATTAATTTCAGTAAATTTTATAGAACCCATTTATGCCAACATGACCATGGTGTAGTCATACAACACAAGAAACACAGTCTGAAAAGTCAGCTATTTGGAATAATAAAATGAAAAAAAACAGGGAATTCCAACTTGTCCTCAGTCCCCTCTTGCTCTGTGACCAACCAGTGTTCCTAACTGCCAACGAAAAGCCAAACCCACATCACATGTTGAAAGCAGCATCCCCAGAGATGATAGTTTCCACAGATAACTGTTTCTGACCACCTTCATATGGTTTTGTCTTTCTGATCAGATGAGTGTACCTTCTCCAAGGTCCCCTCACCCTCTGGACCTCCACAACACCAGTTCCTCCTGCTTTTGTATAACTTAATTCTAACACTAAACCTCTCACTTCTAAAAAGAGCTCGCAGGGATTCTGTGCTTTAACTTAACACTGACAATGCACTGTTACCTGAAGTGGACAGCTTTTATTATGGGCTCCTGTTATTCATGTCCCAATCTATTCACTTTATTTGAAGAGCACTCACACTGAAATGACTGGCTTTGCCCAACACCAGAAGCAGTTTTGATGGAAGTAGAACTTGAGAAGGTCTTGAATACATCTGCTTTTTCTCAAGAAGTCCTGCTACATCCATGATAACATTCATAGGCTATCCTGCTGGAGCAGAACATAAAAGAAAATGATATTATTCCAGCTACAGTTATCATAGATAAGTCAGAGCCCAACAGACCAATCAGGTAACCACAAATGCACAAAGGAAACAGATGAGGTCAGGCAAACCATGTCTCCTCTGGGATACCAAAGAGCCAACTGATGGCAAGTTAACTGCATTTTACAGTTTACTGCAATCCCCCCAAAAGCAGTGATTTATCTTAACTCTAATTGCCACATTTTAGGTACAGTATTGCTTTTCCTGTAAGCAAAAATAACCAACATGGTTTCACCAACATTATAAAAACACAAAAAACCTGGACAGAAGCAGACCTCAAATGGATCAGCAAGCTTTCATTTATTCCACAGTGGAGACCAATCAGTCAGGCCCTGAGGGTGCTCATTTTCTGGGTAGGAAAATGGCCACTGGTTACAAAGGAGTCTGATTTTTATGGTTTACAATGAGGGTGGTTTAATTATTGAGACTGAAGTAGGACGTGTTGGTTTGGACAGTCAGGAAAAAAATTATGAAAAGCCCAAAACTCATTGTTACTGGGAAAAGCTCAAAACTCCGTGATCACTGCTCATCTTCTTCTTCTGGGACCCATTGTTACCCAGAGCTTCACTATTTGCTTTTCTCCTTTCAGGATTCATTGGCAATAGGAAAAGGTAAAAGTCCAGGGCCTGGAGTTTCAGTATCTGCCTCATCCCTTCAGGAACCATAGTGGTTGGGAAGGGATGAAAGTTTGCTTTTTCACCGTGAGAACTTGTTACTGGGAAAGTATTTACTGGGAGAAGATGAATGATTGCCTTCCTTCTCCATCTTCTTCCAGGTCAGACAGTTTTGGGGTTTTTCATTTCTCTGTCCTGGGAGTTATAATTTTTCATATCCTTCATTTCTTACAAAGCCTCAATAAATTTGCAGAATGTTTAATCCACTGGCACACCATTATGAACACAGTATCCACTGGTCCAATCATACATCATCCTGAAGCTATCAACCTAAGGCAGTATTGAGATAGCATTTTGAATAGACATTTGAGGTACTAACTTGGAGATGTGTGACCTTGTAATTATGGTACAACAAAAAAAAATTTTTCACCCTAAATCAAAAAATATTAAATAGTGCCATGACCATAACAGACAGAATGCCTAAGTATTAGATCAAAGGGTAGAGATAGGAATGACTTGCTCATCATATATCCCACTGACTCACTTGAAGAACTCATACTTTATGCTCTTCAATCTTAGTTTACAGAGTTCAGGAATTCTTCAATGAGATAACCTATTTATAGAGAGTGTCAATAATATTTAAGCTACAGATATAGCTCAATGACATTTGGTTCCTAATGCCAAAGAAAGGAGTCACCAAACTGGAAGGGGTTATTGATTCTGATCAGTATCTGCCTCGTCCCTTCAGGAACCATAGTGGCTGGGAAGGGATGAAAGTTTGCTTTGTCACCGAGGGAATTGATTAAAAAATTAGAGTTGATTAAAAACTTAGGTTGACTTTCAAACTGATCCAGTAGGACTTCTCTTAATTAAGTGCAACAGATACTCAAAAATATCCAGAATATGTTGCCCCTATGCACAGGACATTTTTCCTCTTCACTTAATCATTTAATAAAATTTTACATCTCAGTTTTCCTTGACAATCCAAGCAAAGTAAAGAATCCCTTTTTCTGCTATCTTAGCAAATTTTTTTTTTTTTTTTGGATGGTGCTGGGGACTGAATCCAGGGCCTTGTTAATGCTAGGCAGGCACTCTACCAACTGAGCTATATCCCCAGCCTCTATCCTGGCAAATTTAAGCACTTGTATTATAAACTTTAACTCTGATATTATTTGTTATTTGCATGCACATTGGTCTTCTATATAGTGTAAGCAATTTAAATTGAGAAAATATGTATGATTCACCTTTCTATCTCTAGCATTTAGGATAGTTCCTGACCAATAGCCAATGATTAGCAAACACTTGTTAAAAATAAGAAGGAAGGGTTGTTATCTCTCTGAAACATTCACATAATTTCCACCTATCCTTCATCAGGGCTGCAGAGCTCTATTGTTTTCTTTGCTTGTGTGAATATATCTTCTACAAGATTCTAAGCAATCAGCATGCAAGATATATTTCACTTTTCATTTTCCATGTCTCACTCAGTAATACTCCATAAATATTGAATGAAGTTATAACAATATTAAATTTTCTACTGGTACTGCCTTAAAGCAAAACTAAAAGCAACTGAAAATATATAAATAGTAATAAATAAAAAAAGAAGGGATTTGGTAAGGGACCTATCTCAAACCTGACATTTTAAGAGTGTTTGTTAAAAAAAGGTTATTTTTTAGGTAAAAATCATATAAATATTAAGGAAAATGTGTATGTTTTAAGCTATTGAGAAGTGAGTTTGAATTTTAGTTTTGATACCAGTCATGAGAATTTTGAAAGTAATTCTACATTCCAAGCTTCTGTTTCCCCTTCTTTAAAACAAAGATAAAATCTACCTCATGGGACTTTTGTGAAACTTAAATGAGAAGATGACTTTGAAAGCAAGTTAATATACAGTTGAAACTCAGTTTAAAAAAAAAAAAAAGTATTTTCTGCAATCTGTATACGGGGTAAAAATGGGAGTTCATAACCCACTTGAATCAAATGTATGAAATATGATATGTCAAGAGCTATGTAATGTTTGAACAACTAATGATAAAAATTTTAAAAAATATAAAAAAAAAATATTTCTTGGGGCTAGGGCTGTAGCTCAGTGTTAGAGCACTTGCCTAGCATGTGTGAGGCACTGGGTTTGATCCTCAGTACCACATAAATAAATAAAATAAAGGCATGCTGTCCATCTACAAGTATACAAATTTTTTTAAAAGTTATTTCTTTCTTGCTTTTAATATTATTGGAACAGACTGAATTTGCCCCCATCCTCTGAAATTGGAAATGACTTTCTCATGCTGAGAGTGGAGACTGGGAAGGCTGAAACCCTCATTCAACTTCTTCCTCTATCTATTCCTCATCTCTAACATCCTCTAAATTCTAAAGAAAGCCTTCTGTAATTTATTTTCTCCTCAGTTAAAGAGATAACATGTTTATCTAAAATGCAGATACAGATGCTGGCCCCAGGAAGTCCTAGTTACTTTTGATATGATAAGAAGGCTCCAGCGCCTCCACACCTGTGAAACACCTCTTGGCCAAAGATTCAGAAAGAGGCAGACCCTGTATAACTCCTGGCTTTTGTCCTAACACATCTCTCTTTTAAAAGCTTTCCTCATCCCAGAGTTTTTTAGAGATGGAACTTTTGAAGCAGTGAAGTTTCTGCCATCTTCTTTCAAACTTGACTGGATAAAATCTATTTTTTCTACCAATTTGACTCTGGCTTTTCTTCTCCCTCCCTATGCAGAATGCCAGGTAACATTATCATCATCTTTCTATTCATTGTAAATAAAGCATGCTTTTTAATTGTCTCCAGACTTCCATGTAAAATAGATATATTTGTATCGACTTAATTTATTTTTTTTAAATATTTATTTTTTAGTTATAGGATGACACCGTATCTTTATTTTATCTTTATGTGGTGCTGAGGATCGAACCCAGTGCCTCATGCATACAAGGCAAGCACTCTCCCTCTGAGCCACAATTTATTTTCTTTAGATTGTTTTGAGGAGTTTCAATTCTGCTACAATGACTTGGAGATTTTTAAAGGATATTTCTGGTTATCAAGATGAAAATACTTTATAGGCTATCACAACTAACAGAACTATGAAAGCCTACTAAGCAGTATTCTTTATTCATTGATTAAAGAGCAATCTTACTGTGAAATTGCTTTTCTCCTGGAAAAAAAATTAAGTCTGATATATGAAATAATTTATTGATTTACAAGATCTTCTAAAGAAGCGATTTTTAGAGAAGTAAATCATTGCTATCCTTATGAAGGGGTCACAACAAATCATAAAGTATGTATAAGAATAATTTTACAATAAATGAATGATTAGCTTTTACTTGCTTTATTATGGATAAAGCAAAGCTCTTGAACATAGCAACACGTTACCTTTAAGGACTTCAAAAAATTAGTTTCTGAACAAGAGATTATAAAAGAAAATAATAATTTGTAGTTTCGACAATTCCTTGATTTAGAGAGGAGTTTGCTTTAAATACAAACAGTTGTTTAATATGTTAAATAAATTGTCTTTAAATCATTCATTTATCTTTTCAAAAAACACTAAGTGTATAACAAGTCTAGACCAAATATAGCCATTAGCTGTAATATATTATGCATGCAATCTGTTTTAAAATTTGGACTAACATTTCAAAATCAGGACTCTTCATATACAAATCTGGATGTCATTCTTTCCTTGAACCACTGTAACAGTGGTTCACCTTACCTTTTGAACATAGCCCTTGCTGATTATTTTAAAAGGGACATTTTTTTTCCTTTCTTCTCCCTCTCCCCTCCCCTGAGGGAAGGGAACATGATTACATGGAGTTATCTGTTCTCCACAGGAAGGAGATGTCACCAGAAGAACTAGGAAGTGACTATCTCCCAAATTAACTAGTGAATTTCAACACACCATCAGGGTGCACCTGGGACCCCCTGCCAAGTTACATCTGGAATATAGGCTTTGAATACTTCTTTAAAAGCCCTCTGTTTTCCCTGATGGGCAGAACCACTGCCTCTGGGACTGGAGTCCCCTGTGTTTCTCCTTTGCTAGCAAAGCAATAAACCTTCTTTTTTTTTTTTCTTTTTCTCAGAACTGTGTTCTCATTATTAATTTGGCATGAATTGGCATCAGGGACAAGGACCCAGCTCTCAGCAACACACTCAGTGCCTGCATGTGCACAGGTCACACAATTCATTGGAGCAAAGAAAGGGCAAAAAAGGGTATGTGATCTTTGCCACAATTCAGACCAATGCCCAGTGAAAATCTGCCTCTTCAACTGTCCTTTATCAAGGCTCTGACCCTGTTTTTATCCTCAGAGATATATTTCTTTATATCTGTGTCTCTATAAAGAAATAGAAGCAAAAGATAGAGCAGTGGAATATTTTAAGAAAAAGGAAAGGAATATGTTTCTTCTTTTAAATTTCTCTCTTTAATTTAAATTGAGTATGCAAACAACAAGTCTGCAACAAAATGACAAAACCCAACCCATTTCAATTGTTTTATAATAACCCCAGGCCATGTAAACTTTTTCAGTAGGCACCTCTGGTATATCTAAGAAGACCCCATCTTAGTTGCTGGGAGTTTTATCATTAGCATTATTGAGTAAGTCCTTGATTTCAGAGAGTTTATAATCTGGTAGAGAAAAAAAAAATGAGTAAGAATTCTAATGAAGTTAAACAAGCAATCACAGTGAAAATCCCTCCTTAAGGCTTCAGAAGAAAACTTCAAAGAGCTGATGCTCAGTAAGTGATTGAAAAAGCACCAAAGCCCAGGTATTTAGATTCACTCTCATTTCAGTCTGTGAGATCTGAGGCCACAATACCTGGTGTGCCTATGTATGCTGGTAATCATCACACTTCCCATATGGCTGTCTATGCACTTTCCTCTACCGAGTCATCCTCCTTTCTCCCTCATCCATTTCCACCTTCTAATGTGTGATCATCAAATTCCCTGAGCCACTTCCTCTCCAGATGTTCTTGTCCCTGGATGACCTCCATTAAAACTAGGTTTGCTTTTATGGAAATTCTCCCACTGATTTATTCTTATTAGAAACTCATTTTCATTCTTTCTTTGTCTACAAACCACAGGACCAAGTGATGTGATGTGGACTCTTCTTCAGAATGCCACTTCTAGTCCAATTAGCCACTCCCTTCCTCTAGGAATATTAATGCTCAAGTCTGTCATCCTCCTGTCCACTCATTAGTCTGGATCCCACCTGTTAGGTGACTAAGTTCAGCTTTTTTTCTTGACAAAAGAATTGTCAAGAAAAACTTAGAGGAGAAGTATATTTTGTTTCATTGTTTCAGAGGTTCAGTCCATAGTGGGCCAACTCCATGGCTCTGGACCCTAAGTGATCTCAAGGTAGAAGATGGTGGCAGAGACTGTTCATATCTTGCCAGCCAGATAGCAGAGAAAGATGAAAGAACTCTGCTCATCAGGGACAATATAAAGCCCAAATGTATACTCCAGTTATAAGCACATGGGCATACAAATGATGGAGGTGGGAAGCAGGCCTCGGATCAGCAAGCTTCCATTTATTCAGCAGTAGGGTCAGTCTGACAAACAGCTGACATGGCTCATTGTCAGGGATAAAATGGCTGCTGGACATGAGGTTCTTAGCAGAGCCAGGCCATGGATGGAGTTAGTTACTTTTGGCAGGTCCTTTTGGCAGGCAGGGCGAGGGCCAGGTCATGGGAAGAGTTCTGGTAGCAGAATCATTTAGGGTGGGGTGAAAAGACAGGTAGGTAACCCTGTCCTTCACTAGTGACCTACTTCCTCCAGTTACACCCTGCCCACCATTATCACCTTGTTAATTCATTTAAGTGGATCTTTTCAGTGATTAAGTTACAGCCCTCATAATCTAATCATTTCATCTCTGAATGTTCTTGCATCGTCTCACACATGACCCCTTACAGGAACACCTCATATCCAAACCATAACACCAACTAAAGATGTAGCATTTTTTCTTTGTTTGTTAAAATGTCATGCATATGTAACACATATGCCATTATCAGTATTAACTATTTCAACATTGACATACAAAATTTGGACATATCTTATCATTTTGGTCCTTGAACTCTAACCCCTACCTTAGATACCCACTCCCACACTCAGCTTAATGCTGTTAGAGTTTGAATCAGATCTGAAATATGTACTTCATACATTATAATTCCAACCCTGCTACAGTTTTCTTGCTATAAATGTCTTTATATTAGTCTAGCTTTATTACAAAGTATACTATTGTAATCATTAATAAACACTTGCAACCCTACTCCTTTACTTCTCCATTGTATGTTTTGTAAACTCCCATTAAACTCTAACCTGCATAATTTTGCTGCCTTGAATTCACATCCTGAATGTTTTGGGGGGAATGCTGTTCTCATATACTATTGAAATAACTGAGAGAATCAAATATAACCTCTTTGGGAGATCCAAGATGGTTGGACAGAGGGAGGCAGCAATCTGTGTTGCTCCATGACCTGGGACTCAAATAGTGAGAATATTACTTCTCAGCAAACGATATGCCTACTCCTGTGCAGAAATCACAGTCACTATGCTGCTCCAGGGCTCAAAGCCTCAGCATCAGAGTAGGTCTTCTAACTACTCACCCACACAGGACTACCAAGCGGGACCATTAACCCCCCCTGCAGAACTTTTGGCCACCCACTGAAGCAAAAATCACTGATGCCATTCCCATGCAGTACACCCAGAAGAAACTCCAGTCATCACTCCTGTGTGGACCCCCATCTACCAATGAGGGACTCTCCCAGTCACCAACATCTTGGGATACTGCAGCAGCGGAGATAGTCCCCTATGCACAGTATAGTGCCTTCTCTGAAGTTAGCTGACAGCCACACACTGCACGCCACAGAGCTCATCTCTGAACTCATCATTCAACGCTGTCACCCAGCTACCCCATCCCTGAAGCAGGCACCTCCAACTTGGGTGACCTTCAGCACTATTTTCAGTGGGGGGGCAACTCCCAGTTTGGAACTCAGGCTGACAGGTACCCAGTTTCTAACTCCTCCCTCCCCAGAGCAGCCACTACCCCGACACAGTGATGCCCTGGTTACCTTTACCATGCTGAGGGCTGAGATACCAGATAACAACAGATGACTTCACCTATTGGATAAGAAGGAAAGCAGGAAAGATAAGGATTTCCAACCAAAACAACCCCTGTTTCTTCCTTCAAGATTTTTATTTTGTTTTCCTCTTTCTTTCTATTCTCCCATCCTTACAACTCCAACATATGTGAAAACAAGTACTTGGTATGAAATAGGATTTTGAGGACTGGTGCATCTGAATAGTAAATTATAGCTGTTTTGTATATTCTTTTGAAATTTTCCCTTTTTTCCCACCAATTTCAACTATTTGAACATTTTTTATTTTCTTTATAATATATGTAAATATATATATATATATATATATATATATATATATTATGTGTATATAATATAGATTTTTTTCTACTGTCTTTCCACTTACTTGTCTACCCAAAATTACTTCCTCTTCATCCTCCTGCTACTGGTCTTCCTCTTTAGATTTCTCTTTCACACTTTCTAAGATATAACAACTATATCCTACCTCCTACCTCCTCAGCATATCATCCAACTCCTTACCCCCAGTTCTTTGTCCAACATCAGAACCTATAAGCCCTTTTATAAACCTACTGAGTATGTTGTAGATAATAATTGAATTTGCCATTTCTGTACATTGTGACCAAACTATAAATAAAAACATTTGTTTTTAGGGTGTATAACGTTTATATTGGGATATGATAACATTATTCTTCCCCTCAAAGGAGAGGTATTGGATCGCTATGGGGGCTCTATAAACCTATGGGGTAAAAATGGTAATCCCTTGGATCCATAGTGCTGCAAGGGAAGACACACTAGCTATATGAAAAGAAAAGGGAAGAAAGTGTTCCAAACAAATCAAGGTACCACATTATTAGAATCCATGGCCAGCACAGCAGAAGAAATGACAGAGAAAGAGTTCAGGATGTACATAATTAAAATGTTCTGTGAATTAAAGGATGATATAAGAGAGCAAATACAGGCAGCAAAAGATCATTTTGACAATGAGCTATATAAAGAAATACAGGAAGCAAAACATTACTTTAATAGGGAGATAGAGGTTCTAAAAAAAATCCTTGGAATGAAAGAAACAATAAATCAAATTAAAAGTTCAATTGAAAGCATCACCAAGAGATTAGGCCATTTGGAAGACAGGATCTCAGACAATGAAGACAAAATAAATAATCTCAAAAAGAATGTAAACCATACTATGAAAATGGTAAAAAACTATGACCAGAACATTCAAGAAATATGAGATAGGATAAAAAGATCAAATTTAAGAGTTATTGGATAGAGGAAGGCACAGAGTTTTAAACCAAAGGAATGAACAATCTATTCAATGAAATAATACCAGAAAATTTTCCAAACATGAAGAACGAATTGGGAAACCAAATTCAAGAGGCTTACAGGACCCCAAATGTACAAAAATCACAACAGATTCACAAAAGTCACATTATAATA
The DNA here is from genome assembly GCF_048772815.1 of Callospermophilus lateralis. Taxonomy (NCBI): domain Eukaryota; kingdom Metazoa; phylum Chordata; class Mammalia; order Rodentia; family Sciuridae; genus Callospermophilus; species Callospermophilus lateralis. The sequence continues at coordinate 46,909,728 of NC_135312.1, read as the reverse complement.
AAAATTTCTAACATACAGAATAAGGAGAGAACATTAAAAACCACTTTTAAAAAAGAGTCAGATTACATATAAGGGGAAACCAATTAGATTATGTGAAGATTTTTGGACCCAGCCCTGAAGCCAAAAGATCCTGGAAAAACATATATCAAGCTCTGAAAGAAAGTGGATGCTAACCACGAATCTTATATCCTGGAAGATTAAGCTTTAGATATGATGATGAAATAAAAACCTTCTATGACAAACAAGTTTTTTTAAAAAATTCAACTCAAAAGCCTGTACTACAGAACATCCTCTGCAAAATATTTCATGAAGAGGAATTGTAAAACAACAATGAAAATCAGAAAGGATGTATTACACTAAAGGAAAAATTAAACAAAGTAGAAACTGAGTCAAGTTAAATACCAAAAATAAACAAAAATGGCTTGGAATACAAATCATCTCATAATAATAACCCTGATTGTCAATAACCTAAACTCAGGAATAAAAAGACATAGACTGGCAGATTCAATTTTTTAAAAAAGACCCAACAATATGCTCCCTACAAGAGACTCATCTTATAGGAAAAGACATCCACACACTGAAGGTGAAAGAATGGGAAAAATCATACCACTCACATGGACTGCAGAAGCAAGTAAGGGTTTCCATTTTCATATCAAATAAAGTGGACTTCAAGCCAAAGTTAATCAAAAGGGATAAAAAAGGATATTTCATACTGCTTAAGGGAGCCAGTCATCAACAAAATATAACAATAATAAATTTGTATGCCCCAAACAATGGAGCATCAATATTCATCAAACAAACTCTTCTCAAGTTCAAGAGATACTATGAAGGCAGTACTAAGAGGAAGGCTCATTGCATGAAGTTCATTCCTTAAAAGAAAAAAAAGTCAACAAATAAATGACTTAACATTGCATCTCAAAGTCCTAGAAAAAGAACAAATCAATACCAAAAGCAGTAGAACACAAAAAATAATTAAAATCAGAGGTGAAATCTGAAATTGAAACAAAAGAAACAATTGAAAAAAACAAAAAGGAAGAGAAAATTCAAATTACTAACATACACAATGAAAAAGGAAATATACAACAGACACTACAGAAATACAGAAGATAATTAAAAATTATTTTGAAAACTTGTACTCCAATAAAATAGAAAATATCAAAGGCATTGACAAATTTCTAGAGTCATATGATTTGCCCACATTTAATCAGGATGATATACACAATTTAAACAAATCAATTTCAAGTGATGAAATAGAAGACACCATCAGAAGTCTACCAACCTAGAAAAACTCTGGAACCAGATGGATACTTAGCTTCTATAAGACCTTTAAAGAAGGACTAATACTAACGCTTTTCATTTATTTCAGGAAATAGAAAAAAGAGGGAGACTTTCCAAACTTATTCTATGAGTTCAATATCACCCTGATTCCAAAACCAGGCAAAGACACATAAAAGAAAGAAAAGTTCAGATCAATATCTCTAATGAGCATAGATGTAAAAATTCTCAATGATATTCTGGCAAATCAAATACAAAAACATAGTAAGAAGACAGCGCACCACAATCCTGGGGTTCATCCCAGGATACAAGTTTGGTTCAACATACAGAAATCAATAAATATAATTCAACACATCCATAGACTTAAAGATAAGAATCCTATGATAATCACAATAGATAAAGAAAAAACATTAAACAACATACAGCAACTCTTCATGTTCAAAACACTAGAAAAACTAGGGATGACAGGAACTATCTCAACATCACAAAAGCTATCTATGCTAAGCCCCAGGCCAACATCCTTCTAAATGGAGGAAAATTTAAAAGCATTTCCTCTAAAAACTGAAACAAGACAGGGATGCCCTCTTTCACCACTTTTATTTAACATAGTTCTTGAAACACTGGCCAGAGCAATTAGAGAAATGAGAAAAATTAAAGTGATACACATCAGGAAAAGAAGAACTCAAATTGACACTATTTGATGATGATATGATTCTATACCTAGAAGACTCTAAAAGTCTTTTCCACCAGAAAACTTCTAGAACTAGTAAATGAATTCATAAAAGTAGCAGGATACAAAATCAACACCCATAAATCAAAGGCATTTTTGTATATCAAAGGGAAATGAGGAAAACTACCCCAATTACAATAGTCTCAAAGTAAAATATTTGGGAATCAAACTAAGAGGTGAAAAACCTCTACAAGGAAAAATATAGAATGCTAATGAAGGAAATTAAAGAAGACTTTAGAATATGGAAAGATCTCCCTTGTTCTTGGATAGGCAGAATTAATATTGTCAAAATGACCATACTGCCAAAAGCACTATACAGATTTAATGCAATTCCAATCAAAATCCCAATGACATTTCTCCAAGGAATAGAAAAACCAGTCATGAAATTCATCTGGAAAAATAAGAGACCTAGAATAGGTAAAGCAATTCTTATCAAGAAGAGTGAAGCAGGAGGCATAACTATATTAGACCTTAAACTATACTACAGAGCAATAGTAACAAAAACAGCATGGTTTTGGTACCAAAATAGACTGGTAGATCAATGGTTCAGAATAGAGAACACAGAGACTAACCCACATAATTGGAGTTATCTTATATTAGACAAAGGCACCAACAAACTACATTGGAGAAAAGATAGCCTCTTCAACAAATGATGCTGGCCAAACTGGAAATCCATATGCAACAAAATAAAATTAAACCCCTATCTCTTACCATGAACAAAACTCAACTCAAAGTGGATCAAATATCTAGAAATTAAACCAGAAACCCTGTTTCTGATAGAAGAAAAAGTAGCCCCTAATCTCCACCATGTTGGATTAGACCCCTACTTCTTTAATAAGACTCCTATAATGTAAGAATTAAAATCAAGAATCAATAAATAGAATGGTCTCAAACTAAAATGTTTCTTCTCAGCAAAAGAAACAATCTGTGAGGTGAATAGAGAGTCTACATCTTGGGAGCAAATCTTAACCCCTCACACATCAGATTGAGCACTAATATATAAAGAACTCAAAAAGCTAAACACCAAAAATAATAATAATAAAATAATAATAATAACCCAATCAATAATTGGACCAAGGAACTTAACAGACACTTCTCAGAAGGTGGTATAGAATCAATTAACAATATGGAAAAATGTTCAACATCTCTAGCAATTAGAGAAATGCAAATTAAAAGTACTCTAAGATTTCATCTTACTCTAGTCAGAATGGCAGCTATTAAAAATACAAATAACAATAAGTGTTGGCAAGGATGTGAGGGAAAAGTCACTCATACATTGCTGGTGGGACTGCAAATTGGTGCAACCAATATGAAAAGTAGTATGGAGATTCCTTGGAAAGCTGGGAATGGAACCACTATTTGACCCAACTATGCCACTCTTTGGTCTATATTCAAAGGACTTAAAAACAGCATACTACATGGACACAGCCACATCAATGTTCATAGCAGCACAATTCACAATAGCTAAACAGTGGAACCAAACTAGATGCCCTTCAGTGATAAATGGATAAAGGAAATGTGGTATATATATATGCATAATGGGATATTACTCAGCAATAAAAGAGAATAATGCATGGCATTTGCAGGTAAATAGATGGAGTTAGAGAATATAATGCTAAGTGAAATTAGCCAATCTCCAAAAATCAAATGCCAGTGTTTTCTCTGATATAAGGAGACTTGATTTATAGTGGGATTGGGAGGGGGAACATGGGGAGATTAGACAAACTCTAGGTAGCGCAAAGGGAAAGGAAGGGAAGGGAGGGGGCAAAGGGGTAAAAAAAGATGGTGGAATGAGATGGACATCATTACCCAAAGTACATATAGGAAGACACAAATGATGTGAATGTACATTGTATACAACCAAAGATATGAAAAACTGGGTTGTATATGTGTAATATGAATTATAATGCATTCTGTTGTCATATACAAGAAATTAGAATAAAAATTTTAAAAAATAAAATAATATATACAGAAAAAATATATATAACCTCTGTAGGAGAGACTGCTAACAACCACAAAATATCCATTGAATTCTTCTTTTTAATAACAGAATTCCATTCTTTAGAAAAGCCTTTTGCAACCTTGCTAAAAGATTATTTCCCAGCACTCCCTGAAACTTGACATGTCATATAACTTAATTCGTGCCAAGCAGATTTTGGTAGAAACATTATGTGATATCTTTTTTATTAGAAGGTTTAGTATAAAATAAAGACTGATAATGCTGGTTATCAGTAACAAGTTCCGGTTCCTCACATGTTGCTGTTTGAACATTAGAGAAGCACGCCAAGACAAGCATATAAAGTAGGGTTTATTTAAAAAGAGGTAACATAGACTTCTCCCAGGAGGCAGAAGGGGGCCACAGGTGGTATCCTGGTATGCCAAGAGGTGAGGTGTCTGTCCTTTTTATATGTCCTAGGCTTCCTTTGTTCTCCTAGCCTCTTCCTCTTATCTGTCTCCTCTCCTGCCTTTGTGACTGGGCCTAGGGAATGCTCTTTGGGATGGCTCAAAGGTGGGATACGGTGGACTGAAGGGAGAAGGGCAGGATGGAGCAACCCAGGACACATTAATTAACAACCTTATAGCTCCCTGTAGGAAGGGACAATTACTGGGACTGGTTACCTTAGAACAGGTTGGAGCAGGGGCAGGTTCTTGATAAGCACAGAGGAAGAGCTCTGAACAAATTAACATTTCAATCCCCCAGGGGACAGTCTCCAACTTCCCAGACTCACTCAAAATTGCCCTCCTTGATCCAACCTGATTCCATTTGCCTATCTATACTGATTGCCTATCTAATTTTGGCTTCATTAAGGCAATTTTTTTGTTTTGTTTTCTTCTATTTGCTATCTGAAGATCAAAAGAGATGTTGTGTCGGTTTACACTCCTAGTGTTACCAAAAGTTGGATCTTTATCCCCAATTCCAATACAATAATGAGGACATAGTTTGAGAAAAAGGAGGTTTATTGCTTTGCTAGAATAGAAGTACAGGGAACTCCTGTCCCAGAGATTGTGATTCTCCCATTGTGGAGAACAGGGGGGTTATTAAAGAGGTAATTCAGAGAAATCTTATTTCCTGACATCAGGGAGGAGAAGGTCTGCAACAGTGGTTATTGGCATCATATCAATATTGGCATTAGATCCAGCCATTTTATCTAGGAGCTCCTAAGTTTCAATTTAGGAGACATTTTATTCAGGGTTTCCCAGACTTCCATTCTGAATGTGCCTGCTAAAAAGTTAACCCCACCCCAGCCTCTGATGCAACTCCTAAGCATGCTTGTGAAATTCCTCTTGCAGGCTATAAAGCTGCTCTGAGAGTGCCCACAGGCTGCTGCTCTCCTTGGGGGAACAGTCCTGTAGGTTTGCTCCATGGTCTGACAATGAATCTCTTGCGTGGGACTTTGTGAGTGTCCTTTCAGTGGTCCACTTCACCTTGTGAATATTTAGCTCTAAGGTTTTTTGTTTGTTTGTTTGTTTTTGTTTTTTCTTGTACTAGAGATTGAACCCAGGGGCACTGGACCACTGAACCATATCCCCAGCCTTATTTTGTATTTTATTTAGAGGCAGGGTCTCAATGAGTTGCTTAGAACCTTGCTGTTGCTGAGGCTGGCTTTGAACTCACAATCCTCCTGTCTCAGCCTCAGAGCCGCTGAGATTATAGGGGTGCACCACTGCCACTTGGCATAGGCTTGTTTTTAAAAGGGACATGCTTTCTTTTTCCTCTTTTCCCTCTCTCTCTCCCTAACCTGGGGGAGGGATACAAGATCACCTCAAGTTATCTGTGCTCCACAGGAAGGACACAGATGTAGGAAGTGAATTCCTCCCAAATTAACAAGTGAATCCTAACACTCCATCAGGGTACCCTGGGATCCCCCTTTCAGGACACACCTGGAATGTAGCCTTTGAATAGCTCTTTTAAAATCCCAGCTGTCTTCTCTGATGGGCAGAATCATAACATCAGGGACAGGAGTCCCATGTGTTTCTCTTTTGCTAGCAAAGTGATAAAATTTCTTTTTCCTTTTTCTCAAAACTGTGGCCTCATTAATAAATTAGCATGATTGTCATTGGAGACAAGGACTGAGGTTTTGGTTACAGATCAGAGAGGGGATCAGGGAGAAGATTAAGAAGATGATCAGTGAGGAGAAAGTTGAGAAAAAGGAAAACAAACATGTCAGTTTTAGAGCGACAAGGGATATAGTCATAGCATAAAATAAGCCATTGTTGCAATAGGTAAAAAAAAAAATAAAAAAACAGGGAAAGGGGTCAGATAAAAAGGAATGAAAAGCTCTTATTACATAGCATGTTAAACAAGCATTTGGGGTCCTTGTCAAGGATTGTTCAAATGCAGTGGGAGGATCTGAAATTAATCAAGTGTACAGAATGAGTGAACATGTAAGGAATAAGTTGGCAACTTATAAAAATCTTTTAAGAATTTTGGTTTTGAGAGAGATGAGATATATGGATAAGAAAATCATGAAAGAATTGTGAGTTAAGAATTTTTTTTTAAATGGGAGGTGACGAATGATTTTCACATTATGTAAATCTAATCAAGTGATATTTGCTGATTTTGACAAATTTATTACTGTAGAAGTGACTAATGGGAGGATTAATATTCTCTCCTTCCCTCTCTTTTTCCTCCAGTCCCTTAAGCAATGGATTCTTTATCTCTTACCATTCTTTTGTTGTTGTTGTTCTTGTTGCTTTTGTTTTGTATTGTTTTGTGTTTTGGTACAAGGAATTGAACTCAGGGGCATTCAGTCACTGAGCCACATCCTCAGCCCTATTTTGAAACAGGGTCTCACTGATTTGCTTAGCACCTTGCTAGATCCTAAGGCTGGCTTCGAACTTGCTATCCTCCTGTCTCAGTGTCAGGAGCTGCTGGGATTACAGTCATGCAGCACGGTTCCCTGCTATGTCTCTTACCATTCTTTAATATCACATGGTTTTATTTTTCTCATGTGTAGTGGGAATACTATTGTTAGTGAAAGCTTGGCCCCTATTTCCAAAGCCAAATCCAATAACAAGGATATGGTTTTGAGAAAAAAGAAAAGGAAGTTTTATTGCTTTGCTAGCAAAGGAAAAACACGGGGGCTTCTCTCCCAGAGGCTGTGGATTCTGCCCATCTAAGGGAACAGGTGGTTTTTAAAGAGGTAATTCAAAGGCTGCAATACACATGTGTTCTCTGTCAGAGTTGTAATGCACTTGTCAATTTGGGAGGTAGTCCTTTCTGAGATCTTCTGGTGCCACCCACACTGTATGAATTTGTTTCTGTGGTGGGTGTGTGCTCAAGGACAGATAACTGCCTAGAATGGGGAAGAAAGATAATCCTGTTTCTACTGAGATTAGGGAGAGGAAGAGATTAGGAAGGAGTATTGAGAGAAGAAAAGAAAGAAACATGTCCTTTTAAAAATAAGTCACGGTGGTTAGGGTTGTGGCTCAGTAGTAGAGCACTCTCCTAGTTCATGTGAGACCCTGGGTTTGATCCTCAGCACTGCATAAAAAAATAAATAAATAAAATAAATAAGTAAAATAAAGGTATTGTGTCCAACTACAACTAAAAAACAAATATTGAAAAAAAAATTAATCACAGTGACAGCCCAACAAGGTCTATATTCAAAGCACAAGATAAACCACAGTTATACTATAGTGCCTACATCAAAGTTTGGCAAAGATCCATATGTTATTATTCATTACCTATTAAATCTGTAGTTTATTGTGTACTATCAGATCCATTTCCTGATGCCCCTGAATCTGTTTCATACCACATGAGTTTTGACACATTCCATTCTACTTAGGATCGTAGCAGAGCACTTGGGTCAGAGAAGATGAAGTCAGGCTATTTCTCTTGGCTTCATGCCAGATCCCAACAAGAGCTGCCTCTCCCCCAAGTATTGAGCTCCCCCTGGAGATTCTCAGGCTCTGAACTCTGGTAACATCACTTTGTCTGATTGGTATCTCCAGTTATAGGGGCAATAATAGCTTTTAGCTATTGCTAAGCTCTAGATTTTCTGGCAATCGCCCACTTCACTTTTACTGTTTTATCACTTTTATAACTAGGTTTTCATCTTTTCCTCTATTGAACTACCTGGCATGGATTTTCTCCTCCTGACTTTGCTCTATCATCTTTATCATTAAAATTAGTCAGTAAACAAGAGTTGGTTAAATATAGAAATAAGTACCTTAGGAAATATGAGTTAGAGTACAAAGCACAGATAAAAGGAAGAGCTTACAAAGGAGAAAGGGAAGAAAACTTGCACATAGGAGCAGGTAAATAGCCAGACTGGTTCATCTTGTTATTTGTATGCCATCCATTCATCCTGGGTATGTTTGAGGCAACAGAAACCACAGTTTAATTGTACTCTCTCTCCCAGCAACACCTCAGCAATGTAGTGAGTCTCCAGAGTAAAAGTGGTTGAATTGTGTGTTTTGCAAATAGAGCCCTAGAGATTGTCATAGAACTCCTTAGGTCCCAGAGTATGCAGCAGCAGCAGAATGATACCAAGGCAACACACAAAAAAAGCAAAAATCAAAACAGTTTCATAGAATTTCTAGGCAGATAAGGGATTACTAGAGTTCAATAAGTTCCCCAAGTAAAATTTGAGTCTCAGCAATAGAAAGATTTCTCTCTACCTAAGGATGGTACTACAAAAGAAAGAGACTTGTTGAACTTAATACATAAGATAATAACCACTAATAATTTAGTAGTAATCCATACAGACGGACCACTGAGAAACAAGCAAGGCAAAGCCTGACTAAATACAACTCAAAGAGCACACTTAGGGGCTACCAAATGCCACAGTCTCTGGCTGGACACAAATCACGAGTCTCACACAGCTTGTAGATTCAAACAGCAATTCTTTATTCCCGAACTCACACCGGCCGTCTACAAACACGTTCTGGGGGAATCCACGTTCTCTGCCCAAATCCACACTCTGCCCAAATCCACCACTCCTGGGCTTCTGTCTCCCAAAATATACTGTCTGACCCTAAGAACTCAAGAGGAACTCAGCAGCAGGATACGCCCTATTCTAAAGGGGGAACACCCTAATCTCCTATTATGCTAAACTGCCCTATTCTAAAGGGGGAACACCCTAATCTCCTATGATGCTAAACCGCCCTGGTCCTTGAGCAAGGTCACCTTTCAGAAGTCCTTCCACTAGACAGCATGGGAGTAAGCTGGCAAGGAGATTGTCATACCTACTTGGCTGATGGCTCCCAGCATGCTCATCTCCATTCTTCGATGTCTTAGGACTATCTTGGATTCGTGTAAATTTAACATGGTCCATGGAAGACAATAGGAAAGACAGTGAAAAATTGAAATCGCAGTTTTGGACAGTTTATGAATATGGTTCAAAATAGAAAACACAGTTTTAGAAAAACAAATTTCTATTATCATACATCTGAACCAGTTAACTGAGATCTACCTGTGACAAGCAGCGAAAAATAGTTGGACAGTCTTACAGGATCTGTTTTAAATTCATGTTGAAAGAACAAGGTAGTGCTATAATAGGAAATTTTATAAAGCACTATATTAAAGATATACGTGAATCTTTTGGTCAAAAAGAAGAGGTTAAGATAAAATTAAAAGATGTGTCCTTATTTCAAAATGCTTAAGGAATATTCTTGAATTTCTTTTTGAAAACAGATATATTCTTACATGGGTCTAAAACTATAACACATAAAAGTAAAAGATTGGGGGTTCACTGCGCTGATTTTATACCCTGAATTCAACAATAGCTATCAGATAATTGGTTGAAACAGGAGATCACCTAGATATAACCTTAAAATTGTGTGAATAAAAAAGTTAGCATTCTTGTCATTTTGTTATTTTATTCCTCCATATTTAAAAAAAAAATGTTATCTGTGAAGAGAGAATTAACTTGTGAAATTGCTTAAAAAGAAATTTTCAAAAAAAAAATTTTTTTTTTTTTTTCCAGTTTATGCCACAGTTTGAGGCTTGGACATAGTCAAAGTCAAGGTGTTAACCATTTGGTCACCACCCTGTGGCACTGTTATAAGGTGGTGGAAACTTTAATAGGTGGAGCCTTGTGGAAAGATGTTAGGTCTTTGACAGTGTGCCCTTGAAGTGGGTATTGGGCACTGATCTCTTCCTGGCATGATCTGATCTCTTCACTGTCTGCCATGAGGTAGCAACATACTCTGCTGTATATTCCTGTCAAGATGTACTGTGCTGCCACATGACCAAGTGACCATGAACTGAAACCTCTAAAACCAAAAGCCAACATAAACATTTTTTCCTTTACTAAGTTGATTTGTCACAGCGATCAACTGTGAAAGCTGACTAATATAGTTTATTTTCAAGGAGGAAAAAGAAACATATTCTTATATGGAGCTAAAACTATGACACAGAGGGAAAAAAAAAAGAAGAAAAGAAAGAAAGACAGGGGCCTCACCCTTTGCTGATTTTGTACCATTTATTCAGCAACAGCTAGACATCTCCCACTACGATTCCTCAGCTTAAAATTATTTGCACCCCAGTTTTTCCAATATTTTCAATTGACTTGTGACATGGAAAATTAAAGAGTAATAATAAATACTTTTGACCTTATTTACAGTGAAATTTGTAATGACAGAAGCTTCTATAGAATGCAGAGATAAATTTTTACTTGGTATGCACAACGCATTGATAAAAATCTATTTCCTGATTTTCCTTAAGAGAAAAATCATGATGTCCTGGTAAAGGTTAAATAAGAAAACAAGATGAAAGGATTCATTGTTTGCCTAACAGGTTACTGACAAATTGTATTATTTAGCAGCTATCTTTTAATGCTGAGCATTCACATTCAACAACTGTAAACTAAACTGTGATTTGTTGTACTATACTTAACAATATCCTTGTAATGGAAATTAAGTTACAGAGTCAAAAGAAGAGAGTTGATCAAGTTTATGTAGTTTTTTATGATGTGACAAAAATTATAGTGTTAGTGGTTAAAACAAAAACATGAATTCTCTTTCTTCAGTGAACATGAGGAGTCAATGAGTCTTTCTTAGGTATATGACATATAATTGACTAAATTACCCAATAATAATATTCATTATTTTGAAAATTTAATCTTTGAATCCTGCCACTTTTACCAGGGATTGAACTCAGGGGCACTCAATCACTGAGTCACATCCCCAGCCCTATTTTGTGTTTTATTTAGAGACAGGGTTTCGGTGAGTTGCTTAGTGCCTCACCATTACTCAGGCTGGCTATGAACTCTGGATCCTCAGCCTCCCAAACTGCTGGGATTACAGGTGTGCACCACCACGCCTGGCTGAATAGTGCCACTTCTTTGGAATTATCATCCCAGCACTTCTCTACAGAGGTTCTTCTGACATATTACATTAATCTAAGAAGCATTGTTTCCTATTTATATCTATATTTTCACATGAATTCAAATATATTTTCACAAAAGGAAATTTCTCAGACAAGAAAGCTAGCATGCAGTGGTTTTTCCTCCATTCAACCCACTTCTTCAATATATACAGATCCATTTTAGTCATTAACCAAAAGAGAAATAAAAGACTATCAACTGGTAAATAATGTAAAAATAACCTCACTTCATATAATAAAATACTCATACTTTATAGAGGTCAATGTAAATTTTTAATGAAATTCTCAGAATGGGGCAATAAGGAACCAAGAATTCAGCCAGATGTTCCTGACTTATTAACCTTATGCTATTAGAAATACTTTGGCTAAAGGTTTGCAAAACACAGCCTCATGAATCTATGGTTCATTGGCAACCAATTTTATATCTACAATAATTAACCGATTTTACCCATTAACAAGCAGTAGCTCCCAGAGAAGCAATCAGTTCTACTTTCTCATGAAGCTCCCCTTGCTTAAAAAATAGGTATCCGTGTATTAGTCCCAGATCCAGATGAAAAAGGCCACACCCTCTGGCAGCTGTGTCATTTGTTAATTTATGAGTCTTAGTAGATTTTTTGCAAAAGCCAGCAGAGAATACCTCCTTCCCCCTCACCTCATATCAGTAACTTGAATCTTATAGAAACAGAAAAGGAATGTTTGCCTGCAGTTTAGCAATAAGAGTAATAGTGATATTACAAACTAATGACAAATGGCTGCTATGGTTTGATAGTGTCCCCAAAAAATTCATATGCTGGAAACTTAATCCCCAGTGCTATACTACTGAGAGATGGGACTTTGAGATTTTTTTAGGTAATGATTTTATGGCTGGAGCTCATTAGTCATCTTGAGTGTGAGTTTGTTATAAAAGTGGGTTAGGACTGGGCACAGTGGTGCATAAATATAATTCCAGCTACTGGAGAGACTGAGGAAGGAGAATCACAAGTATGAGGTCATCCTCATACTTGTGAAACCCTGTGTCAAAATTAAAAATAAAAAGAACAAGGGATGAATCTCAGTGGTACAAAGGCCCTGTGTTCAATCACCAATACCAAAAGAGAGAGGGGGAGAGAGAGAGAGAGAGAGAGAGAGAGAGAGAGAGAGAGAGAGAGAAAAGAGAATGAGTTTTGTTCCTTCTTGCCCTCTTGCAGTCTTTCTCCCTTCTGCTTCTCTATGAGATGACACACCATAAAAGCCCTAAGAAATGATGGACCAGGGCTGGGGATGTGGCTCAAGCAGTAGCGCACTTGCCTGGCATGTGTGCAGTCTGGGTTCGATCCTCAGCACCACATACAAATACAAAGATGTTGTGTCCACCAAGAACTAAAAAATAAATATTAAAAATTCTCTCTCTCTCTCTCTCTCTCTCTCTCTCTCTCTCTCTCTCCCTAAAAAAAAAAAAAAAAAAAAAAAAAGAAAAGAAAAAGAAAGAAAGAAATAGTGGACCTGTTGACCTTGAACTTTCCAGCTTCCAGAACTGTAACAAATAAATCTCTGTTCTTTACAAGTTACACAGTTTCAGGTATTCTAATTGTACAAGTGGAGAAAAAAAAACAAAAAACATGGTAATTATAAAGGGAATACACTGTTTTACAATGACTTAAAACTTTCCAAAGAAGAAAGAGAGAGATTCTTTCTTCTCCAAGAAACTAGTATAGAGAAATAACTTGGAGAGTGCCTTTATTTAGCCTGACTTATACTTTTGTAAAAGGATAATATTCTGATTATTAGGCTGACTTTGGTTAAATCTGAAACCGAGACCTAGTATTTCCATGCACACAGGGGTGAAAGCAAGGCCTGCCAAGTGGAACTGTAGCCTTCTTCTTGCGGTGCTGCAGAAGGACTTGGAACTTCATGTCTGCTTTGCCTTCATGCCCATAGCATTTTGTGAAGTTTGATCATGAAGGAGAATAGTACAAAATTTCCTGCAGATTTCTATCTTGCTGAATTATTAATTTATATTTATTCAACGATTGTGGTACTGCATTCATCACTAGTAATGACACAGGATAATTATCATGCCACAACCAATCAGAAGAGACATTTTAATAGGAAAGTAATAATCTTTCTATTAACAGTTACATCACCCAGTTCTCTCTTTTCAAAGATTATGCACAAATAAAAGTTGTAAAGCAATGTCTTGAATACTCTTTCAGGTTGTTGAATATGTTGAGAAGCTCACGTTTTAGAGGGGTAATGTATTTTTTATTTTTAGCCAACTATAGAGTCGGCTAAAAGAACAGTCTCAATTCTTATAACAATTTGACCAAAATTTTCATTATAAGTCAATCCTAATAGAGTATGTGCATTATATGCATATATAAATAAATATGTAAGTATGTATTTATATAATATATATTTACATAATATAGACCAAATGCCAAACGTTTTCTCTGATTTAAGAATGCTGATTCATAATGGAGTTGGGGGGGGTTATGGGAGGATTAGATGAATTCTAGGTAGGGTAAGGGGGGGAAGAGAGGAGAGAGGCACAAAGGTAGGAAAGATGGTGAAATGAGATAGACATCATTACCCTTAGTACTTATATGAAGACATGAATGTGTGACTCTACTTTGTGTAAAAGCAGAGATATGAAAAATTGTGCTCTATATGAGTAATATGAATTGTAGTGCATTTTGCTGTCATATATAACAAATTAAAATTTAAAAGAAAATTTAAAAATATGCATGTATAAAACCTGTCAGGCATCATTAGGAAAATATGAAGCTATGAATTTCACTAAATAGTTCATCATTGGTGATATAAATATAAAAATAAATTGTTATTATTAGGAAAAATGTTACCGCAAATCAATTTGAAATCATTTTAGCTTTTTGTTTGTGTGGTTTATTTTTGTTATTGTTGTTGTTGCTTGTTTTGTTTTGTTTTTCTGGTGCTGGGAATTGAACCCAGGGCTTTGTGTATGTGAGGCAAGCACTCTACTAAATAAGCTATATCCCCAGCCCTGGAATCATATTATGGGTGAATGAACTCAAATTAACATTGTATTATTACTGTATGTTTCATTCATAACTAACAAAAAAATAACATTGCTAAGAAATGTTCAGATGATGATATTCCTTTACATTTATTTTTCTTTTTTGACTGTTAAATTTATATTTTGTTGTGGAAAAATTATATTCTTTAATGATTATTTCCATTACATGGAATCTTTCAACAGTTTAAAGTCTACTTTTAAAACTTTTTCTATGCAACATGTTTTCTCTGAATTAATAGACTTTTTAGAAATGAGATATTCATAATACAGATTGTTTTTTTTCTCTGCCTGTTGATTTTGTTGTTTTTGTTTGTATTTTATTTAGAGACAGTGTCTCACTGAGTTGCTGAGGCTGGCTTTGAACTCTCAATCCTCCTGCCTCAGCCAACTGAGCCTCTGGGTTTACAGGCATGTGCCATTGCACCTGACCTGTTGATTTATTTTTATTGTGTCGTGAATTTGTTCTTTTATTCTCTTCTGTTTCATAGATGAAGCATGATAAATGTATCCATTTGCATTTTTAAATTTGACATTCTAAAACAGAATCTGTCAAAGCTTATGAAGTCAAGAATGCTCACAACTCCTATATCACTATGAATCATTCTGATCTAAACCTCTTTTACTTGAAGGTGGCCTCTGCAGAAGCATACACCTTTCAACAGCAATGTACAGTATGGACCTTTCAGTAAAACATTTCAGCTCACACCAGCATGAGGCATCTTGAACCATAATAAGCAGTTCTTTAATTACTAGCATGACATTTTAATGTTTTTCACTTTTGTAAATATTTTGTTGCTCTTAGTTTGTATGTTTTAGTTATTTGGACACTTGAGAAAACAATTTCCCTCTATAGATCTATAATATAAGATCTCTACTTTTTAGTCTTCATGGGTTTCTATTCATATCTCTCCCTCCCCCCCCCAAAAAAAAATCCTCAGAGAATCAATAAATCATTACCTCATTGCATCATATCCTAGTTCACTAAAAGACTGTGAAAATCACTTTCTCCTATCTGTATATTGCTAATAAATTATTTTAACTTTCTATAAGTACATAGCACTAATTAATGTATAAGTATAATGTGCATGAGCTATAAAGACCTAGTAATCATATTTTAATGTTTTTCATATATTTTTGGTTTATTTGATTTCTTTTTGCATTGCTAGTAGGAGCACATACATGACTTTTTACAATTATGTGAAAAATATTCTTCATAATTATTTTCTTCCCAAAGTATGGCATGTGTTTCATTTGTTTCTATAATACTTTTCAATATTTTCTATTGGAGTTTAAAATCAAGTATGGTGTAGAAATTCAAAATTGATACAAAACACATAGCATGATGATGAATCACATAATTTGACTATCAATTAAGTTAATTTTACATCATAAATATTAGCTATATTCTTCTTGAGTGGATGAATTATACTTGTTTCCAAATAGTCAGAGTTTTTCATGATTACTTTTGTAATGCTAATATTGAACATGTGTTTTCTAATAAAATTGAGATTACAAAAATTAAACACTAAAAAATGTAGCTTGTTACCATACCAATTAATATTAAAACTTACTTTTGCCTAAGATAATATATTTCTTCAAAAATAAGTTATATAATATGCTAATTTTCATTTAATCTTCCTCATTTACTAAGAAAAAGTATAATTGCATCAAATGTGACATCAATAAATTTCATTTTCAAAAGTTTTACTATAAGAAGATAAATTGAAAAAACAGCCTCTATCTCAGAGCAAAGCCTGTCCAAGGAAGGGACATGACCTTAGTCCTTGGAAAGACCCACAGAGCACTCCTAAGCACATTCCCACTCTGCTGAGTTGTTTATCTACAAATAACAGGAGAGATCTGCTGCTCCAGGTGTCCCTGACTCAGTCAGGCTAGGTGGGGATCTACAGCAGCCCCCTAGCAGCCACCAATCAGCATGAGACAGGGAAATACCTGGGATGCCAGTGGTTTATGGTGGTTGATAACAAGTTGGGAAACCATGTAGTTCAGCACGTACACCCCTCTTGGCTCAAACCAATCAGTTCAAACGAATACCCCTTTTGTACTGACCAATCACCCCTACCCAACTTGTTCCCGCCAGTGAATGTGCTAATCATGTTTTAGAATTGTTATTTGATTTTCCCGCGGTGTGTGATGATTTGCTAAGGGATGCTATGATGTATGTGAAGTCCCTGCCCTCTCCAAAAAATGTATAAAGCTGCTGCAAACCCTGGCCTCTCAGCGTCACCAGTTGCTGTGTGTGCGTGCGGAGGACCAAGCTAGCTCACAATAAACACCTCTTGCTGCTTGCATAGATCTTGGGTCTCTGGTGGTCTCTGGGGGTCTCGAATTCGAGCATAACAAAATCACTACATATTTTTTGGTATGGGGTATGAAAATGTTACTTTGATAAAGCAATAGTAATCTGTTAAAATTATGTTCTAATAATCATAATTTAGTTAGAAATATTTAATGCAAATGAGCTTTGCAACCATCATAACCTTGTTTTTAATATAGTTTTACTATTTGTTTATTCTCAAAATGTTGAATTGTTTTTTTTTGTTGTTTTGATTTGTTTTTTTTTTTGGTACTAGGGATTAAAATTCAGGGGAACTCAACCACTGAGCCACATCCCCAGTGCTATTTTTGTATTTTATTTAGAAACAGGGTCTCACTTAGTTGCTTAGCACCTTGCTTTTGCTGAGGCTGACTTCTAATTCATGATCCTCCTATCTTAGCCTCCTGAGCCACTGGGATTACAAGCATGCACCACCTTACCTGGCTGAATTATTTTTAAATCCATTCAATATTTATCACAGCATGCACATGTGTCTTATAAATAGATGTTATTTTTATCAAAAATGTAAGTAAATTTAAAAGTTAAACTAGAACCAAGATTTCATTAGTTTACTAATAATTCAAGGAATTGTTACAGTTTTCATCACTTTTCTATGGCACAGATGGTTTTGTAAATTAAAGAAAACTTAGATAAAACATGTATCTGTTGCCTTATACTGGGTGAGAAATGAGAGAGCAGCTCAAGGCTGGGCTCTGCTTCCAGTGGGCAGACACAAACAGAGCAGTAAGAATTCAGCAGGAAGAAAGTCTGAATTTCAGTCTTACATTCAGCTATCAAGTTAGCACTCCATATTCAAGATTTTAAATATTCTGCCCTTGTTTGCAAAGGCCAGAACTGGAAAGAGGAGCCAAGCATAGAAAAACAAAGAGAACTCAGGCTGTAGAAATAAAGTATTAAGTATTTGGTGATATTTATGCTTCCAAAGATGAATATATTTTACACTCCTAAGAAAGAAACACACACTAAGCTGTGCAGAGCCTGTTGGAGAGGGTGGACAAGAGAGGCCCTGCTAGAAAGAATTGTGCAGAAGAACATCAATTGAGAATAAGAGTCTCAGTGAGCAACTGACCACGTAAGTGCAGGTTCAGCCATAATGGAAAATCTTGACTGAATTAAAAAAAAGATTTTCTTTTTTTGAAGAAATGTAAGTTGACTATCAGAAGAAAGTGAGCTGTGACATTATTAACACTGTATATTTATTTGACTAATAATGTATATTGCAACATGTACGTTTTCCAATATAGAATGTAATTTGTTATTCTCACTAAATTTGTTTGTTATCTACAAGGCAATTGATTTTTCTAAAAAATCTTTTTTAAAATAAGAAAAAATATTTTGGATGTAGGCAGTTTAGAAGAATTTATTATGAGTTTTAAAGCCAAGCAAGCAAAAAGAAATAAGTGACACCACTTACAAAATTCTATCACTGCAGGGTTGGGGTTGTAGCTCAGTGGTAAAACACTTGCCTAGCATGTGTGAGGCACTAGATTTGCTCCTCAACACCAAAATAAATAAATAAATAAATAAATAAAATAAAATTTTATCTACAACTAAAGAAAGACATTTAAAAAATAATTCTATCACTGCAAAACTCATTTCTATTTGGATCCTTTGCAGTGCCTGTTTACACAGCATGGTTGATTTTGGTAAAAGAAACACTATGGAAATAATAAATAAAAGAAGAAATGCATATAGATACTGATAAAAGAAAATTACAATTATACTAGAGTCTAATTATTTCATTGTCCTCAAAATTAATTGTATTTTTTTATTTCTTCCTATAGGGTTTCTACAAATCGATGTTGCCATAGTCACCATATTACACAAAACTCTGGGAAAAGAAGAAAAAGTTTAAGTAATCTGCTGTCTTTTGGAGGTTGTGATTAGCTCTTTTGCAATAAGGATCAAAGAAAGGTACTAAACACAAACTGGCCAAGTGAATTGAGATATGTAATATGCAGCAAGTAATTTAGCTATCATTTCATTCTTGCAATAAAAACTGATTGCTTGGTAGTCAGCATGTCTGATATTTTCTGGAGAGAAAACAATATTGCATGACGAAAAAATCCTGATGCACACCTAGTTTTTAATCATTTCAGTAAAATGCAAAACAACAATAACAACAAGTGTCTATTTTTCTGGTTGCGCAGATGAAAATCAAGCCTAGCAGTCAGGTTGGGTATTAAAATTCTGCATAAATTCTCACTATAATTAGGATCCCACACAGGGCAAAATTAGGCTAAGATCTTAGAACCACTTTTTCTTTCCTTTCCTGAAAAAATGACACACAAAAACTGAGTTGAGATCACCTGAAAATTTTGGAAAGAGAAGTGTTTTCTTTATGTGCAATTGTGTACAATTGAAAGTATATCTGGGGAAAAAAAACACAGATCTTGAGGGATTTTAATAGTTAATATTATGCTATAATGGATATGATTAAATGTTAAATGGAAGTTATTTTAAAATAAAGAATAATAGATAAAATTAAAACCACACCAATGCAAATCTAACAAGAAATGATAAAAGAGGTTTTAGGATAAATGTTTGAATTTTTTGTAGATAAAGGTTAGAAAAAATTAAGGTTAAAAAATATTATGAAGTAATGAAACTTGACAATGACATTTCACAGGCATTGCAGGTGTTCACAACAAAGGGGTCATGAGACCGATTTGAAGTACTTTGAAGCACTGGTAAGCACTTCCTGGTGAGATAAGATGGGCTTTAGCAAGATAGGATGTAAAAGGTAATCCAAAAGAGAATATCAACTCATAATTAGCTTTTTAGAATAAAAAATGAAATTCTGGGGACACAGTACATCAAAATTACCATATATTATATACTACCTTCTGTAATAGGCTTTAATCAATAAAATGAAAAAAAAAAGGAGAAAAACTATTTTCTGTTCGGGAGAAGAGAAAGCAAATAATAACAGAAGTGAAAAACCAAGCTTGGAAAATGATACTGTCTATGAAACAAAGAAAACTGGTGCTCTGGGGAAAGGAATTTATGTCCTCTAGAGGATCAGGGGAGATTCTAGTGAGAAATTGACTTTTAAGCCAAAACCTCATGGATGAGTGTGAATTATCTAGATAGAAGATTCTGAGCATGCAGCAGAGTGGACTGAGTAAGGCAGGGACACTTCAAGCAATGAGAGACAAAAGTTTAATGGCTGAAAAAAGATCTTTTAGGCCCTGACTGAGAGCCAGCATGACTGAGCAGTGCATGTGAGAGCAGGAGTCCCTGGAGATAAAGTCAGGAGGGCATCAGGTGGGCAATGTCAAATTTTTAAATTTTATTCTGAGTGCAATGTGAAGCTATTGGAAAATGTTAGAGAAATAACATCATCCAGTTTCCATGATTTTGGCTGCTCTGAGCTGATTGGACCTGCTGGGAGTGAGAAGAGTTTTACAGAAGATAAGACATGAAATTATGGTGCCTAAGAAAGGTGGTAGGTTCAAAATGGAGATGACTTATCAAATTTGAAATATTATTTTTGAGACAATATTGGCAGGATTTGGCACTTGCTCATATGTTCAGGGGTATTTTTCTCTGAGCAAATAGTGGTTGGTGGTATCATTTATTGAAACTGTGAGGACTAAAACAAAAATAGTTTCCTTTGCAAGGTTAAGACAGAATTAATTTGATCATGTTAGGATACGTTTAAGATATAACCAAATGAGCATGTATAGCAGATTGTTGCTTATGATGCCTGAAACTCCAAAGTGAAAGAAGGGTAGGTGATACACTTTTTTTGTGAAATGTTAACATGAAATGTTTCTAAAGGCACTGAATTGCATGTATTACACAAGGGGAAAGAAATATACTTCATAAAACCTTAGGCTCTGTAAAAGAGAACTAACCAACAAAGAAGACTTGGTAGAAAACAAAGAAAGAAAAAACTCAAAGCTAATGAAAGTGATATCATAAGTATAGATGTTTTTAACACAAAGAAATCAGCCAAATTCATCAAATAAAGTATTAATAAGGTATCAAGACAAGGAATTAGAAATGTCCATGGATTTGACAACACCCATGACAAGAGCAAAAGCAGAGGACAAATGTTTTTGGAGCCAGCAATATTTGCTGTACTTTCCTATGAAGACAGAAAGGTCTGGATAAAGCCCCATAACAGCCAGGTGCAGTGGTACACACCAATAATCCCAATTGCTTAGGAGCCTGAGGCAGGAGTATTGCAAATTCAAAACAAGCCTCAGCAACTTATCGAGATTCTAAAAAACTTAGTGAGACCCTGTCTCAAAATAAAAATAAAAAGGGATGGGGATGTGATTCAGTGGTTAAAAATTCCTAGAATCAATCCCTGGTACCAAAAATTAAATAAATAATTAAAATAAACATAACAGTTCTGAACTGCCTTATAAGAAAAAAATGAATTATGTATCTGTATGTATGTAAAGTAGGTCAATGTATTTAGTTTCTTATTTTATAAACCAAATTTAAATTCATATTGTTTACTTTTTCTTAAACTTTTATGCCTAATATCATACTTAAAAGATACAACCTACTTTTCATTTTGTATTGCCATACAAAAGTCCTTAAAAATTAAAATGATAAGTATTCTAGTAATATTAAAGAAGAAGAGTAATATGAACCTGACAAATATTGATTTTAAAAGGTAAATAGAATGAATGTCAATACATATTTGACTAAAGGGATTTTATACCTTTTGAAGTCTACTCCTCATTTTATAGGTAAGGAAATTAAATCACAAAAATAACATCCTCTTATCTCAGAATATTGCAAAAGATAAAATGAAATTCTCTATGCTCTTCTAGTCAAAATAAGTTCTCTGTATTCAATAAAAATTAACAATAATTTTACCCGTTTATTAGACATCTGTTCTTTCACAAAAAAGAATAAAAGGTAACAACATAGCATTTGTCTTAGTCCATTCAGGGTGCTAAGTTAATATACCACAGACTGGAGTTAAATTAATATACCACAGGAGTGTCTTGCTCACAGTACTGATGCTGGAAAGATCAAAGTAACCGCAAAGTGTCTGGTGAGGGCTTTCTCTGCTCAAAGACATCAACTTCTTGCTGGATACTCACATGCAGAAGAGCAAGATAGCTCTCCAAGTTTTTTGGTTTTGTTTTTGTTTTTTGGTTTGTTGTTGTTGTTTTTGGTACTGGGGATTGAACCAGGGGTGCACTGAGTAATAGCCCCAGTCCTTTTCTTTCTTTTTATTTGCGACTGGATCTTATAAAGTTGCTGAGACTGGCCTCAAATTTGCAATCCTCCTGCCTCAGCCTCCTGTGTCAGTGGCAGTTCAGGCATATGCCACTGTGCCTGACTTCTAGGACTTGCTTTTATAGAGGTATTAATCTCAGAAATTTCTCAAAAACTTCACTTTTGAAACTATCACCTTGGGAGATAGATTTCAACATATGAATTTGGGGTGGACATAAATATTCAGGCCATAGTTCTAATTAAATCATCCTTAAATGCTGATTTCAGAGAAATAAGCTGATTTTCAAAGAAATTCAACAGTGAGCTCTGGTTACAAAGAAATTACTAGTTTACTAGGAAGGAGCACTGTTCTCTGGTTTTCAATCACTGGCCACAGGAATATCGGCTATGAAACCTGATGACATTCTATGTACTGCAACGTCTCAGTAAATTTTGTCTCAGTTACAAATAAGATTTGGCTCAGAGTTTCACTTGTCTGATCTCACTATTGACCAACAGATTTGTTTGTACATGTTGAAAAGTTAGTTCTTAGTTGAACTCTCAACAAGAAAATGAAATAATCAGGCTGGGGGTAATAGTTCAGTGGTCCAGCGCTTGCCTAGCACATGTAAGGCACTGGGTTCCATGCACAGTACAGCATACATTGAATAAACAAAATGGTGATATTAAAAAAATAAAAAAGAAATAATATACAGAAAAGTGCGTGTCTGGCCTGCTGAAGGACTTATTATTCCTATTAATGGCTTTTAATTTTAATAATTACATAAAAATGAATACTCAAAATTTGTGTTTTCCAGCTTGCAACTGTTTAAGAAGGGGATCTAATAAATAAGCCTACTAATAATAAAAATAAAAGTAAGACTTTTTCCACAAAAAGTTGATTTTTCATACTTTTAAGAAGATTGTATTATTGAAAAGGAAGGCAGAAATTATTTTTAATGCCTCTTTCATAATTATGGGCCCTTTTAATAGTCAAAAAAAGATATAGGTATAGATATAGACATAGATATATAGATATAGATAGATAATAGATACATTAAAAGCAAACCTGATCCGAAGATTGAGAAATATGTGTTAAAAGACCAGACTGCATTGGTAGCTGGGTAACTTGAAGTAGAAAACCTATTGTGGTTTGTACATGGTTTGTCTCCATCACAATTCATTTTGAAATTCAGGTCCTCAATGTGGCAGTGGTAGGTGGTTGTGACTAGGGGCAGATATCTGAGTCATGACAGCTTCACCCTCATGAAGGAATTAAGGTAGCTCCTGTGCTGGGGGGGATATTTATCATGAAAGCCGCTTGTTTTAAAGCATCCAGCTCACTGTCACCTCCTGTCTTTGCACATGCTCACTTGTTCTTTGACTCTCCCATGACCTGCCCTCATAGGAGGCGATCACTAAAAGCTGAGCAGATGCCAGTGCTATGCTCTTGGGCTTCCAGAACTGTGAGCTAAATTAACCTCTTCCCTTCATAAATTATGCAGTCTCAGATATTGCTACAGCAACAGAAAGATGGAGACAAATCCTTCCTAAATTCAGCATCTTTGAAGGCAAGTTGTAGCTAAAAATCTTTTTATTTCTCATATTAGGGGAAGGAGAATAAATGCCTCATAAATGTATAATGTTATATTAACAAATGGATGACCATTATTTTTAAAAATATCTATTGATTTTTGAATGATGGGGAACAAGAATATTTAAAACAAACCAATTAAAACTAAATGTGAGTAACCCAAAAATAGAATATTGTTGTGTGGATTCTTTATGAATTTTTTTCTCAGAAATCTAAGAAATGTTCAGTCAGACTGAACCAAAATTTGTTTCAGAGAGTGTTGAGTGAAATTATATATAAATATAGATATAATTACTTTTATTCATATTTACTTTCAAAATTTTGTTTTTTAAAGGTAGCTGAAATAGGTTATTAGACAGCCTTCTATAATTGTTTGCTTTCTTAAAGTGCTCAACGTAAAATGTATCATAAAAAATAAATTTTTAAAAATAAAAATAAATAAATAACCGCTTCCTAGCAATACCCAGTGTTTATGCCCTTTCTTTCAGTAAGACTGACTTCTAGTTACTAGAATATGACAAAAGTGATGAGAGCTTTGGGTTTAATACCTAGCATCCCCCCCCCCCCCCAAAAAAAGATATGGCATTATTTTTGTCATTAAATTATTACAGAGAAATAAAGTTTTTCTAGATTTCTTAATGTTTGGGTAAAAAATTCTAGCCTCCTAGTAATTTAATTGCAAACTTTAAGAAATGTATTTATACCATTTATCTAGTTAATTGCTCTTATTAGTTAACAAAATGAATAATAAAACTTCTATCTTTTTAGAGCACTAGTTGGTTACAGCCAAGAATGGCTTCCTTGATTAAGCCCCAAGGTGCTAGGAAGACTGACAACAAAATTTAGCCTTCTAAGGATTTATGTTTCAAAGAATGAGACCAGGATGTTGGAGACTTCTCCAGTTTCTAGACAACACAGAAGAATTACCTTTTCCATAACAAAGGATGGAATAAAGACTGCCCTACCAGGAGGGAATGGAAAAAGGAATGTGGGGTGCCTCCTTGCCCTTTATAAGCATTTTTTTTTTCACTCCTCTTTATGATGAATCAACTTTTCTTCCCTGAGAACAACTGTCATGGCTTTCATCTGGTAGTCCTAGGAGACAAGCACACGATTGCCACTACTACTATTTAATGTGAAAATTTAATAGAAAATTCATCACTAACTCAGAACACCTCATGTGGTGTGCATTTAGGACAAAATTTTTAAAAAAGATGAATTTTAAAAACCCAATAGTTATGCATGATTGTGACTTTTATATAGTTGGTATTCTCTTTTGCTTTCTGAGCTTGCACCCTGAAAAACAAAGGGTCATTTGAAAAGGCCTACATATCAGGGAACAGATAGAAGTTCCCCATCCAAAGCCAACTAGGAACGTAAGTCCACAATCCATCAGACTGCAAGAAACTGAATTTTCTCAAAACCTAGCCTAATAGTGGACCAAGCCTTTAGATGATATCCTAGTTCTGGGCTACTTCCAAATTGCTGCCTTGTAATAGACCCTGGTGCAGAGGACCCAGCCAAGCTATGACAAAGCATGTGTTACTTTAAACTAAGTCTGTAATGATTAGTTATAAGTAGTACAAAACTAGTAAAATGATTTTGAAATCTAAATTATATTATATTAAATAAGACCATTGGATACAATGTAAACTGTGCATCATATCTTGCTATTTTATTAGTAAAGAAAGCCACTTTAAGATAATATTTAATTTCTCACTTTTAACAAAAGATTCATTGAAATGTAAAATTTTGCTAAGATCATTTGTAAATATAAACCAATTTGAAAAATAATGTTTCAGAATCTAAGTAATTAGAAAAACAAACATTTAAAGACACTGACTGAAACACACTTCCTTTTTTAAAACTTCATTAATTTTCAATATAGTCACAAATTATCAAGATCAGAATATTTCCATAAAAGTTGCTTATTTTATTAATCATTAAATATAAGATGTTTTCAATTAAACTAACAAAATACACAAATTCATGAAATAGGTAAAAAAATCATTTGAAAAGAAGTGAAATCCAATTGGTAAATTTAGGATTTCTTTCCAGATTTTGATCAAGTAAGAACAGTCCACATATAGCTTAAAGGCTTATGTGTATGCCCCAGGCACACAATACACGCTATTTCAGAGTCTGGAAGAAAAATAAAAACTGCCACAAGGAAGACTGCCACTAGTAAAAGAAAAATAAGTCTTTATAAAATATAAATTACACTATTTACAAGCTGCTTGTGTTAATTTCATTGCATAAAACATGTAAAGGCTGAAGAAGAGAAAAATGTAACAACCTACAATTCTTGCCTAAGAAGTATGTATATAAATAAATGTAAATTTATAAATATATTATGCTTTTTGTATTATAGATTACAGATTATATTGAAGAAATTATGTTTATTGCCTAACGTACTATTGAACATAAGGAAAATCAAGCATGAAAAGTGGATAAAATGCACAGCATATTGAGAAATACATTTTAAACTAAAATTGTGTTACTTTTTATCCTCAGCTGATATAAAAATAAAAGTATTTTATTTGAATGTGAAGCAGTACAACAGAAATACTAAATAATATATGAATCACTTGTGTCTTTTCAAAGGCCTTTTGCCTTGTGTAACTATAGGCTGGAAACATTTAATACATAAAAAATTACAGTTATAGGATCAAATCCAAAATGGTAGTTAAAGAAAGAAAAATACATAAGATAGGTAAATTTATTTATAGAAAAAATAATAATATACTTTTGAGAAATGTAAATAAAAGGAAATATGATTTTCTGGGTGTTTTTAAGAAGCACACCTAATCTTGCCTTTATGCACACCATTTCAAGGCAAAAAGCAACTGAATATAAACTTTCTTGAACTTTAAACAATCAAAGGTGCTTGAGATACTTTTATTACATATACAAAATGTACTTTTTCCATTGTACACAAATGGAAATATCTCATACATCCAAATCATACTTTTGTGAAAGAAAATCAAGATAAATACTCCTTGATATGTATGTAGGTTTTAAACAAAGACATAATGTTCGCTCATTTTTGTTATTAAAGTAGCACACATTTATTTGGAGAATGGATTTATGAAGAACAAAACGGATCAGTTTATGTGTTAGAAATTTACTGCTGAGATTTAGAAGAAAATGTTGGGGTTATCACGGCCAAAGCAAAAATAGAGAAGGAAAGGATTCAAGATGAATGTTAAAACTTCTGATGTGGTGAGTGAAACAAAAGGATAAATTAAGTCTGACTTCTTGGTTTAAGCAAAGAGTAGGATTGTAGTAATTTACTGAGGTTGGAATCACTCATAAAGGAACTGGATTTTGTTCCTGGTTGGTGTTATTTCTCAAAAATTACTATACAACTTTTTTTTTTTTTTTTTTTTGGTAACAGGAATTGAATCCAGGGGCCACTTAACACCTGAGCAACATCTCTAGTCATTTATACTTTTTAAATTTTATTTTGAGAAAAGATCTTACTAAGTTGCTTAGGACTTCCATGTGTTGCTGAGGCTGACCTCAAACTTGAGATCCTCCTTCCTCAGCCTCCCAAGTTTCTGGGATTATAGGCAAGTGCCACTATACCTGGCCTATAGCAATATTTCTAATCCCACATGCACTTCCAGAATCCTGCAACTCCTTCTCTAGATGTAGAGGTTTTTAAAAACCCATTGGATCACTGTGACATTAACAAGTAAAATGAAATGGAAAGGATGCTGGATAACATCTGAAGTTAAATCATTAAAAAATAGTCACATTTCCAGTAGGCTCACCCTTGGAAGTTAGCCATTGAATTGTACAAAGCTAAAGCTACATGGAAAGGAGGACATACTAATCACCCAAATTAAGATCTGAACTGAAAGAGTACATCAGCCCCCTGACAAGGGAACGAACAGGCTTTAGATGACTCCAGATGCAAGGGACAGAGTGTTTCTAGGTGACAGAAAGTGTAGCAGAGGCAAGCCATCATTAACAAACTCCACCTAAAATGCAGATTTGGGAGCAATTCACATGTCATTGTGCTTTAAGTCATCAAATTTTGGAGTTGCTTGTTATTCAGTCTTAGTAACTGGAACAATTGTTGGTATCCTTCTTATTACTGTGTGAGTGCCCATTCGTGCATACACATTTTCATATGCTTTTGGGGGAAGGTAGTTTATGCACATGATCAAATGTTTAGTTTTGAATATGTCAATGAGATCTTGATGTGTGAAATATGCAGTAAAATATATACATTTGGAGTATAAAGTGGAACTTCAGTCCAGAAATATAAAGTTAAAAGACACTAGAATGATTTATAAATAAAATCACGTGGGAATATAGTTTAAATAAATCAAGGTGTTTTTTTTTGTTGTTGTTATTGTTATTTGTTTATTTTTTGCTGCTATAACCAAAAAATCTGACAAGAACAATTAGAGGAGGAAAAGTTTATTTTGGGGCTCATGGTTTCAGAGGTCTCAGTCTATAGATAGCTTTCTCCATTCCTTGGGGATAGAGGTGAGGATCAACATTGTGGTGAAATAATGTAGCAGAGGAAAGCAGGTCAGAACATGGCCACCAGGAAGCAGAGACAGAGACTTTACTCCCCAGAGACATATACCTCTAAGCCCTGCCCCCAATGACCCACCTCTTCCAACTGCACTCTACCTGCCTTACTTACCACTTAGTTAATCCCTATCAGAGAATTAACGCACTGATTAGATTAATGCTCTCATAACCCAATTTCCCCTCTAAACCCTCTTGCTTTGTCTCACACATGAGCTTCTGAAGGACAATTCATATCTAAACCATAACAATAGTTTTTTTTATTTGTTTGTTTGTTTTTTCATAAATATCCTAAAAGTTATGGAGAGTAATTGTGGTTACTATGCTATGGACTTCAAATGATCAGGTCTTAGACATTAATACTCAAAATATTCCTGTGATGAGAATAATTTAACAATAATAGGGATAATGTATAGTTTACTACATGCCATGTACAGTGAGAGTTATACTATACAATAATCTCAAGTTATGATCAAATTTTTTCATCCAATCAAATACATGAAGTGTTTTTTGTTTTCTTTTGAATTTCCTTAATTACATAGATGTGGAAATTAAATATATGGATGTGTCTTAGTCCATTTTGTGCTGCTATAACACAATACCAGACCAGTTAAATTATAATCAAAAGAACTTTATTGGCTTACAGCTGTGGAGGTCACAAAGTCTAAAATCAGCCTGTGAGGAGAGCAGAGAGAGAGAGAGAAAGGAGAAGAGAAAGAGTGGAGGAGTGTGTAGTGTGTGTGTGTGTGTGTGTGTGTGTGTGTGTGTAAGAGAGTGAAGGGGGACCAAAGTCTATTTCTACAGAAGTCCACTCCCATGATAAAAGCATTAATTTATTCATTTTCACGACTTAGTCACTTCCCGTTGGTCCCATGAAATTATGGGGGAGATAGTCAATAGCAAGAAGGATGATAACCAACTCATATTCACATAATTTGTGCCTCTGAAAAACCTATTTGGGCTACAATTCTACTTGACTCCAGCTAAACTATTTTTAAAACAAATTTTTTTTTCCTTTCTTAGGAAATTTTCATATGTTCACATCGAAAATGGATTTCCCATGACCTATGTATGTATATCTTTCATGCCACAATTTTCATATATTTGATGTTAATATTATAAATGATTATAAACAAAAATAGAATATTTAATAGTTTGTATCTTGCTCAGAATATGCTGGATTTTCATTTTCCCTCAATTGATTCATCATTTTGGAGCTTGACTCCTCTTAATGACATTTGTTTTTGTTTTTTTTCCTGCAGTCTTGGGCCTTAAACCCAGGGCCTCACTCAGGCTAGGGATCACTCTATCACTGAGGTTCACTTCTATTCAGGTTATTTTCCTTAATTTTGAAATACTTCTACTTTGACATACTGCCTGTCTTCTTAACTGCTTAAAGAACAAATTGCAATCTTACATCCTGTAAACAAGAGTCTACCAGTGACAGAATTTATTTTTTAAAGGAGAAAAATGTAATGTTTTGAAACAGGACGAACATCGAACATTAACTTATGGTCCAACACAAAAGTGACAAATTCAATACTCAAATACATCAGCTTCAGAAAAAATAAATAAATAAAACTCAACAAAACACCCAAAGCATCTATATTTTCCACAGACTTTTTTTTTTTTTTTTTTTTTTTTTTTAATTCAACCTACCACCACGTCGATTCTGGAGTTTATCCACCTCTTTCTTTTACTGATCCCCAGGTGGTACTAAGGAATCCAGAAAAACTACCATGGCTTTTAAATGCAGAATTTCTTTTTACTTTTTTCTTTCTAAACCTCAACTTTATATTCTTATCAGTGGTGAGCTTTATGAATTTTTACTCCCCACTCGTATGTAAACATGATAATTACTGACATTTTTACAATGACTTCTATGCTTCTGCCTAAACATTTTTAAGCATTTCACCCATCCTTATATGGAAATATCAAGGGTTAAGCTACAAAATCAGCTTCATGGAAAAGGATTCAAACTTCTGGGCTTTGGCTTTGAACTTAAGTCCAAGGTAGTCAACAATTTATACTGCTCATCAACAAATCTGATGGGCTAAACCTTTTACTTTTGTCTTTATTGAGGTTTTTATGCCTGGAAATATTTAGATTTCCAATGGTTCTTTCATTTATTTCTGAATTTCATTCTTCCAAATTTTGGCTTGATGACAATAATAAAAATAGTGATAAATGTATTTTTTTTTTTCCTGAAAGAATGCTATGATTTTCCTCCTTTTCAATTTTATTATACTTTAATCATTGGGGGGAAAATAATGAATATTTGATGGCCTCAAAGAGAAGAAAAAAATACACAGAAAAGCTTTTTCTATAGTGCTAGACTATAGCAATACACCAACAAAATAAGTATTGACAAATACAGTCAAGAAACTTATTGATTTCTACATCTGATGTCAAATGATGATATTAATGTTTTCTCACCAAATTATCTAATGTCTGGCTCATAAGGCATGATAATTCTTCTCAAAAACTGGCATAAATTTTCTTAAGTACCTACTAATTATTATGTGAAAATATAACCAAAATTCATTCAATCCAATCCATTTGATTTTTCCTGAAAAATTTGTGAAACACTTTATAAAACTGAAAGATAAACTTAACATTTTTAAAAAATTTCCACGTGTTATTATATAGTACATATATTAATATATAATATTGCTATGTTCCACTTACATAAAATTAATATTATCATGATGCATTCATGTTTTGAATAAATTTTTATATCACCTATTATCATCTTCTTTGTTTTTTTTCATTCATATACATGAAAAAAAAATAACTTGAAGTCATGAAAAAAACATACATCCAAAGATCATAATATAAGGGAGATGTAAAGAAAACAAAATTCATACAGCAAGTAAATGAGTTTTCTAATTCTGAATGATTTCCAGAGATTTGGAAAAAAACAGACTAGGCTAAAATTTTCTTGGGGAAAGTTTGTAACTCCACCTGTCTTTCATTCACATCTCAAAGAGAATGTGTGAATTGAATTCATAAAATTTTAGTTTGGGTTGTTCAAAGCCCAATAGGTACAGGAAGGAATTGAACAAATAGATCCAATTAAGAGCAATAATGACTTGGCCAGTTCCCACTTATGTGCCCCACGTGCTGCTGTATTTCTGGCAATAATAAGCAACAGAGCAATATAACATGATTGTTGAGATTATAGATTTTGGAATTGGTCAGCTTTGGTTTTTAGAGTCATTTCCTCAACCCTCTGATTTCATTTTTTCAAGGCAAATTATTTATCCTTAGCCACCTGCTCAGTCACCTACCCTTTATAACTTTGTATTGATTTAGAATCATTCTCCTGGATTCCTAACATCAGGTCAGTCCCAAATCCTCTTCCTTCTGCATTAGGATTGTCTCTTGAATTTTTCACTTTCTATACATGTAAATTTCTTCAGTCACTACACTGGTCAAGGTTCCTGTCATCAAATGTCTAGATTTACAGGTCCCCAGAGAGTCTCTTTTTATGTGGCAGATTGTGGTTCTTCTTCCCAGGTCCTTATTCCTTTTCTGAGTCACCTTTATACCACCATGTCATTTGCCATGTAACCCTGTAGCATCATAACAGCAAAGAGTACCCAAATCCCCATCCATGTTAAGTTTGATCAATGAACTATGAGAAGAAGTGACAATAGGCACTGTTTCTTTTTGCACTTGTGTCACTGCTGTGAGTAAAATGTTCCTAGTAGTCTCTGTTCCCAGGATGAGGTACTTGTAGGGCAGACCTGAACACAATCTGCAGTCAATAGCAAGCCCAGAGTATCTGCAGTCTAAAAACAAGCTGCCTTGGCTAACCTACAAAACTATGAAAGAGAAGCTATAAATGTTTATTGTTGAAAGCCATTGATATTTTGTGGCTCTTTCTTATATAACAAAAGTGACTAAAACTCTGCCTTTAGGCTCTCTTTCCTTTGACAAAATGCACCTTTGCCAGTTTTAACCTCCTATAATACTGCTAGGACTCTCTCTTTTACTGCCTAAATGCTTTATTGTTCCCAATTACCTAATGAAAAATCCAAACGTTTTAACCTGATCATTCACAATCACACTTTTACTTACCTTTCCTGACAATGTTCGAATACACCTAAAAATGAATCTATTCTTTCAAGTTCACTAATTTATTTACTATTAAAAAACATTTATTATCTACTTCTGGTTTATACTCACTCACTACTCATCTGTTTAAAGTGCCCTTTTGTTTCTCTCTAAACTGATATTTTAGACTTTAAAAATATTTATAAAAGCTGCCTCTTGTGCAAAACAACAATATTTTGAGTTTTAGGATTAGGTTGTTGAAATCTATATAAAGATCAAAGTAAGATACTATTTTTTTTCCCTTCACCCCTGAAGTATTTTAGGCTATATATGCTGATGAGGCTTCTAATATGGTTTAAACAGTTTCAACATACACTGCATGTTGAGAATAATCCAGTTAGATAACAGTGTCTTAATTGTGGTTTTCAAATTATCTTCATGTGTGAAAAGCAGTAGCCTTGCTCTGTGTCTCAAGAGAAAACACAAATAAAATAGAAGACAAAGACCTGATATTTAATCTAAGAAGATAAATTAGTAAGATATTTGTTGTTTTGACACAATTCTAAATAGTTTTCTTCTTGTTGTTTCTTAGTGTTTGTGTCCACTCTTGAGTCTCTCGGTTTATCTAGATATGAGAATTGTTTTCTCCCAAATCACAAAGACTTAACTAACTGCCCCAGGCACAAATATAATTTCTTATGAAATCTACCCCCCCACACATTGGAATGACTTTTTATGTTACCCTTTAAACTAATTTACTTTATATATTGATATACCCAAATGTTACATTAACTCTTGAAGAGTTAAACTAGTCTTTGTAACTCCAAAAACTCAATTGTATCCTACATGTTGTTGATAGAGTAGTAGAGGAGAAAGTATATGGGATTTGTACCATGAAGACCTAAGAGAAAAGTGTGACTCTGCCAACTGTTAGTTATGGTAGTGCAAGTTATTAAACTCTCCACACTAGTTTAATATTATTTGAAAGAATGAAAAAAACGGGGAAGTTGCTGTGCTGGTTCAAATACTATCAAATTCAGAAGAAGTATTCGTGTAGCAGCTCTTAGTTACCAATCAACTTTAACTTTAAAATGTCTCAGGGTTTTCTCATGAGAGGTCTCGTTGTTCATTCTGAGAACCCTCATATTACCAAATCATTGTGTTTTAGGATTCAGATCTACTAGGTTGCCCAGTTCCCAGGACTGCTTGTCTCCCATTTCAGTTCTCCCATTGCTACCCCAGGAAACA